>NC_087306.1:600000-832277 GCF_015220805.1 Pogoniulus pusillus | reverse complement strand
AGAGGGCGTGGCTATGGAGGGGCGGGGACTAGACACAGCATGGGGAGAGGGCGTGGCTATGGAGGCAGGGAATAGGCATTGCACTGAGGGGGCGTGGCTAAGGAAAAGGGGCGGGGACCAGACACAGAACAGGGAAGGGGGCGTGGCTCAGAAAGAAAGGGGCGGGGACTAGACAGCAAGCGGACAGGGGGTGTAGCTATGCAAATAAAGAGGCAGCAACCAGGCAAGAAAGGCCAGGGAGAGGGCGTGGCTTCGCAGCCCGGGAGGCGTGGCTCCGCCAGCCCACTCCTCCTGCAGCAGCAGACCCCTGCAGAGCCCTAAAGACATCTCCAGACTCCTACAGACAACTTCAGACCTTTCCAAGGGCTCTGCAGACCCTTACAGACTCCTGCAAACTCTTCACACCCCTAAGACCTCTACACACAGCCACAGCCTCCTCTGCAGAGCCCTGCAGCCCCCTCCAGACCTTTAATGGATTCCTGCAGACACTTAACAGATGCCTGACAGAACTCCACAGACCCCTGCAGACCTTTACAAGATGCCTGCAGACACCTGCGGGCCCAGAACAGAAACCTCCACACACCTGCTGAATGCTACAGACACTTGCACACCCCTCCAGCCTCCTAGAGACCTCTAGGGACCCCTCCCGACCTTTCCATAGAGCCCTGCAGACCCCTACATGTCTTTAAGAGGCCCCTAGAGACCCCCACAGACCTCTACAGACTGCCAGACAACCCTGCAGACCCCTACAGACCTCTACAGACACCTTGAGACCTTTGCAAGGCACCTCAAGACCTTCACAGCCTTTTGAGACACCTACAGCACCACAAACACCTCTAAAGACCCCTAACCACCTCCACAGACACCCAGAGAGCTCCACAGACTTCCAGAGAGCCCTCCAGGTCCCTAAGGGCACCTACAGATGCCTCCAGACCCCCGCACACGTGCAGACAGCGCCGCAAAGGCTACTTACGGCAGCTGCGCTAAAACGCGTCTCAGATGCGGCGCCGCTGCCGAGCAACTCACCTGCCCAAACTCCTCTGCTGCGAGAGAAAAAGAACGCAGCTCTGCCGGGGGACGCGTGAGGCTTCCCTCTGCCCCGAAACGCCCTGACTGCCTGCCTGTCTGCCGCTCTGTGCTCGCCGCCATTCCGCTGCAGCCTGCTCAGCGCCACTGCCGCTCCCTGCGACTCCGCCCGCGATGCTCCGCCCCGCTCCCACTGCCGCATGCGTCCGACTGCGGAGCCCTAGCGGCCCGCCCCGCCGAGCGCCGGCCCGCCCCGCCGAGCGCCGGCCCGCCCCGCCGAGCGCCGGCCCGCCCCCCGAGCGCCGGCCCGCCCCCCGAGCGCCGGCCCGCCCCCCGAGCGCCGGCCCGCCCCCCGAGCGCCGGCCCGCCCCCCGAGCGCCGGCCCGCCCCCCGAGCGCCGGCCCGCCCCCCGAGCGCCGGCCCGCCCCCCGAGCGCCGGCCCGCCCCCCGAGCGCCGGCCCGCCCCCCCAGCGCCGGCCCGCCCCCCCGAGCGCCGGCCCCCCCCCCCAGCGCCGGCCCGCCCCCCCGAGCGCCGGCCCGCCCCCCCCAGCGCCGGCCCGCCCCCCCGAGCGCCGGCCCGCCCCCCCAGCGCCGGCCCGCCCCCCCAGCGCCGGCCCGCCCCCCCAGCGCCGGCCCGCCCCCCCAGCGCCGGCCCGCCCCCCCTGCCTGCCGCTTTTAACTCCTCACTCGAATACTTGCAAATCCAAACCAGTTCTCAGCTCTCCCTCCCACCTCTCACATTCCCCTCCTCTCCTCTCCTCCCCTCAGCTTTCAGCCACTTCAATCGTGCACGGCCTTTAGAGACGAGGCAGGAAAACGGGTACCGCCGCGGCTGAGGAACTGCAGTGTGGACAAGCAAACACACGGTGGCAGCACTGAGCACCGGCGGCACACCGCAGCCGCTACACAACTGCAGTACCCATGAGCAAACACAGGGGGACAGCACAGACAACCGAGAGCGCCTCTGCGCGCGGCCGGGGGCAGCCCATTCAGCCCAGCGCCGCTCTGCCTATTGGCTTTGCAAACCGCACACCGCACGCAAGGCACAGCCCACGCTCTGCCACTCCTACACACTCAGTTTATAGGGTCAGCTCTCAACTCCAGCTGGGGCTACTCAGGACTTCCTTGATCTACTCTTGAGGGATTTATAGACAGAGGAGACACGGGGGGAGCTGCTGACACGAGAATTAGGGCCGTTCTGCAGGAGCTAGAGGAAAAACAGAGCTCTTCTGCCAGATGAGGGCCACAAAGATGAGCAGAGGACTGCAGCACCTCTCCTGGGAAGCAAGACTGAAAGAACTGGGGCTGTTGACGCTGCAGAAGAGAAGGCAGACCTTTCAGCTACGCTGCAGTATCTGAAAGGGACCTGCAGCAAAGCTGGAGGACTGTCTAAAAGGGCCTGTGCTGATATTCTGTGCATTTAAAAGGATTGCAGCGAAGCTGCTCCAAGAAAAACTTTAGAGACTGAAGAAATCAAAAACCAAACTGCCAGATTCCCTCATACAACTTTCTACATGACCTCAGCAAACCCCTTTCACTTCACATCGCTTCTGACACCCACTCTGGGAGCTGTACACTCCTTCTCTCCCTGAAGCCGGGAGAAAGATCTGGTGAACATGGCAGCACGTGGCAGAGGTTCAAGACTTAAGCAGACACCTGATTGCTATCACAGCTCCGAAACAACTGAGACACATGCCCTCCTCCCAAACCTAGCAGTTAGGAAGTGCTACAGCTGCACCAGATCACACTGGGATCTGCTTCTTGCACAGGATGCAGCAGATTCTGGTCCATAGCTCAGAGAGGATTGCTTAGCTACTGCTGTTTATAAACACGAACCAAAAACAACCACAACAACAAAGGCTCAGAGTTGGAAACAGTTCTCAGCAGTGCAGCAAAATCCCTTTCTTTTATTCCATAGAGAGGTGCTGCAGTGACCTCAGGGGTTTTTAAGTCAAAAGCTGCTTGCTGGAATCATAGAATCAGTCAGGGTCAGAAGGGACCACAAGGACCTCGTTCCAGAGACACTTCACACTAGCCTGAGCCAAAACTAGAACGGTAGGAAAAAAGACAAATCACAAAACATAGGACTGCCTTAACTGTCCTACATTGTAACTAGCAGCACCAAGTCCAAATCAATTCAGAGCCTTGGCACTATTTCTCCTTGAAGATTTTAACCCTGGACACAAAGGAGTCCTGCTCTCAGTCATGGGATTACAATAAAAGTGACTCAAATGACTAAAAAGGGTAATACAAATGCCTTTTACTGACCAATCTCTCTACATGTTCCTATGATGCTCCACTAACTCCCTCCTTCAGAGTGGCTAACAGTCTCCAACAGACATTGCACCAGCAGCTACCTTGAAGATCTGTAACAAGCTGAGTGAAGGGCTGTAAAACAAATTCACCTCCTTCAGAAAGCTTCTCATCAGTTACACAGAGGAGTCAGAGCCTGCTTCCATTCACATCTTTCTTTATCAAGTTCTACTGTGGAGTCAGAAAACTTAAAGTTCACTTAGTCACAGGTTAAGTCGACTCTGCTGTTGGTATCCAACCCCATGCTGCTGGCTGAAGCAAAGTATTCCAGGGCTTGAAGTTGAGACTGCAACACGAGAGACCTCCTGTGCCAAGTGCTGCTTTGGTTTTCTGGGGTTGGGGTCAGGAGGGGATGGGTGGCAGGTGGCTGACTTCTGCTTTCTGCAAACGGAAACAGGCTAAGGTAATTGTGCACTGCAGGATCTCATTTTGTATTTACCTCTTGATCTCAACCCAGAGGGTTTTTCCTTGGGTGTGTTACTTTTGCCTCACTTCTGTGTTGGAGGGAAACAGCAGGTTAACCCATTACAGCACTGTAAGTTGTTCAGGCACTGGGAAAACAATTCAACAGGCCCCTGTGTTCCAGGAGGTTTATCAAGTAGCCTGCCAACATTTTCAGGTGCTAAAGAACTAATGAACATTCCATTTAGGAAACAGCTCCCTCATCTCATAGCAAGCAAACCCTAACCCCCTAACCCTAACCCCCTAACCCTAACCCCCTAACCCTAACCCCCTAACCCTAATGGACTAACCCTAATGGACTAACCCCTACCCCAACACCCTAACCCCAACACCCTAACCCCAACACCCTAACCCCAACACCCTAACCCCTAACCCTAACGGATGTGGGTGCGCTACCCCTAACCCTAACCCCAACCCCAAACCCCTAATCCTAACGCCTAAACCCTAACCCTAACCCCTAACCCCAACCCCAACCCACTAACCCCAACCCCTAACCCTAACGGGTGACTAACCCTAACCCCTAACCCTAACCCAACCCCTACCCTAACCCCTAACCCTAACACCCTAACCCCAACCCCTAACCCCTAACCTTCACCCTCACCCCTAACCCCAACCCCTAACCGCTCACCCTAACCCTACCCCTAACCCTTAACCCCAACCCTAACCCCAAACTCTAAACCCTAACCCTAAACCCAACCCTAACCCTCACCCCTAACCCTAACCTTACTCGCTGACTAACCCTAACCCCTAAACCCTAACCCTACCCCTAACCCTTACCCCTAACCCTAAACCCTAACCCCTAACCCTAAACCCAACCCTAACCCCTAGCCCCTAACCCCACCCTAACCCAACCCCCAACCCTAACCCCTAACCCTAATGGACTAACCCTAACCCTAACGGACTAACCCTAACCCCAACCCCTAACCCCTAAACCCTAACCCCAACCCCTAACGGACCCTAACCCCAACCCCAACCCCTAACCCCTAAACCCAACCCTAACCCTAATGGGTGACTACCCCTAACCCCTAACCCCTACCCTAACCCTTAACCCTAATGGGTGACTAACCCTAACCCTAACCCCTACCCTAACCCCTAACCCTCACCCCTAAACCCTAACCCCAACCCTAAACCCCTAACCCTAAACCCTAACCCCCAACCCCTAAACCCTAACCCCTAAACCCCTACCCTAACCCCTAACCCCAACCCTAACCCCTACCCTAACCCCTAACCCAACCTTAACCCTAACCCCTACCCTAACCCGCAACCCTCACCCCTAAACCCTAACCCCAACCCTAAACCCCTAACCCTAAACCCTAACCCCCAACCCCTAAACCCCAACCCTAACCCCAACCCCTAACCCCTACCCTAACCCCAACCCCTAACCCAACCTTAACCCTAACCCCTACCCTAACCCGCAACCCTCACCCCTAACCCTAAACCCCAACCCTAACCCCTAAACCCTACCCCCAACCCCTAACTCCAACCCTAACCCCCAACCCCCTAAACCCAACCCCCCACCCCTAACCCCCACCCCCTGACCCTAACCCCTAACCGACTAACCCTAAACCCTAACCCCAACCCTAAGGGGTGACTAACCCTAACCCCAAAACCCAAACCCCTAACCGACTAACCCTAACCCCACCCCTCACCCCAACCCTACCCCTCACCCCAACCCAAACCGCTCACCCTAACCCCTGCCCTAACCCTCACCCCTAACCCCAACCCTAGCCCCTCACCCGGCGGGCACGGGGAAGAGAGGGGGGCGCGAGCAGCGGCGGGCGCAGGGAAGAGGGGGGGTGTCCGCGAGGGTCAGACAGCCCTCCAAAACACAAACCTCCTGTTAGAGCGAGCCAACAAGCCCCTGCTGCCTACCCCGGGCGGCGCCTGCTGTCTCGTCACCGCCCTCCCGCCGCCCTCCGTCTTCCCCCGGAGCAGCCCCTTCAGTCCCGTTACTGCTCTCCGCCATTTTCCGGACAGCCCCTGCCGTCCTGCCACCGCAAAACTTTCGAGAATCCAAACTCCTAGAGAAAACTCAGCCTCAATAACACAGACTTAGCACCCATGAGCTAAGGTGGATGTTGCAGTCGGTCAGTAGCTTAGCCCTAACGTGGCCCTAGCTAGCCGGCGGGCCAGCCAGGCCCCCTGGCCTTTGAAACGCTCCACCATGCACCCGGTCCTCACCCGTGCACAATCACCTGGGACGTCAGGCGAATGATCCCTTGGCTTGGGGCTAGGCTCCTCCTGCACTGCTTATAAAGGGCACTGAGCAGGGAGGGCTAAGTGGCCACATCTGGGGTGGGAGGAGACTTCAATTGACTTCAGGTGTTGCGGCAGTGAAAAACAAACAAATGCCACCAAATCTGACCAGGGAGAGATTTGGCTAAAAGACAGGTGGGAAATCAAACAAATCAAACCCCAAAGCCTCATGGAGAGAGCATCCAACCAGACTGGCACATGGGAGATGTTTTCCAGCTAGGGTGGGACATGGGAGAGCTCCTTAGGATCATGGAATCAAGCAGGCTGGAAGAGAGCTCCAAGCTCACCCAGTCCAACCTAGCACCCAGCCCTGGCCAATCAACTAGACCATGGCACTAAGAGCCCCAGCCAAGGCTTGGATTCAACACCTCCAGCCACGGCCACTCCACCACCTCCCTGGGCAGCCCATTCCAATGCCAATCACTCTCTCTGCCAACAACTTCCTCCTAACATCCAGCCTAGACCTGCCCTGACACAGCTTGAGGCTGTGTTCCCTTGCTCTAGTCCTGGACGAGATAAGGCTTCACTCTTCAAAGGGTGTTTTTCCAGGCAGCCAGTTGTAAAATCAGTCCCAGGCTGAGGGAGCTGGGGGGTGTGCAGCCTGTAGAAAAGTCTTTCAGCCACCTGGTTTCCTTCTCTTCTCCATGTGTTCAGGTGGACTGTGGGACAGGTTGCATAAAGAGGTTGTGGATATCACCTCCCTGGAGATGTTCAAGGCCAGGTTGGATGAGGCCTTGAGCAACCTGTTCTAATGGGAAGTGTCCCTGCCTATGGTGGGGAGTTGGAACTGGATAAGCTTTGAGGTCAGGTTACCCAAAGGGGTTGTGGATATTACTTCCCTGGAGCTGTTCCAAGCCAGACAGGATGGGGTCTCGAGCAACCAAGTCTAGCTGAGAGTTGTCCCTGTCTATGGTGAGGTGGTTGGAGTCGATGATCTTAGAGGTCCCTTCCAACCCAAACCATTCTCTGATTCTATGATCTGTGCCCTTGCTCTCACAAGATGAACTGCTCCAGTGTTTAACAGTGACAGAACAAAGAGCACTCCAAAACAGAAACACCAAATCATCTACCACTAGCAAACAGGCAGAGATGGAAAACCAAGTGGTGTTCCCTGGGTTGGGGTTGGATTTGAAGTGCGTGACGAGTAAAAAACTTCCAGATGAACTCACTTTAAAGCACTGCCTTCTTCACCTGGATATATTCTTCCCCCAGCCTCATCTGTACATGGAAGCTGAGGTAATTCTTTTTTAGGTGCCCATCTGGAACCTAAGCCCTTGGTGATTCAACAAAGCAGATTTCATGCACTATTGATTTTCCTACCTTACCAGCAGCAAAACAATTGCTCTATGCAAAGATCTGCTTTGCTGGGTCTCTGCCAGCCCTTTTCATTTTAGCCTTTATGTGATGTAGTATGTGGGGAGGAGAAGAAAAAGAAGCTCACACAAGGTTAAAAAGGGAAGAAAAAAAAAATCACAAGCCACTCCAGAACTCTTTCATAACACATCTTCAGGCTGCAAAAAAAAAAATCACTTTGGACAGGTCTCGGTGGCATTTTCCCTAGAGACAGCATCCTGGTTGGAATGTCTGCTGTCTGCTGCTATCTGGCAGCAAGGCTGGGGAGAGGCCTGGAACACAGCTCTGTAAGGAGAGGCTGAGGGAGCTCCTACAGCACTGCCCCGCCCCCACAGCGCCGGCCCGCTCCCGGTGCCCGCCGCTTTTAACTCCTCTCTCGAATACTTACAAATCCAAACAAGTTCGAATCTCTCCCTCCCACCTCTCACCTTCCCCTCCTCTCCTCCCCTCCCCTCGGCTTTCAGGCACTTCAATCGTGCAGGGCATTTGGAGACGAGGCAGGAGAACGGGGGACCGCCGCGGCTGAGGAACTGCACTGTGGACAAGGAAACACACGGTGGCAGCACTGAGCACCGGCGGCACACCACATGCCGCTACGCAACTGCAGTACTCACGGGCAAACACAGGGGGGCAGCACGGACAACCGAGAGTGCCTCTGCGCCCAGCCGGGGGCAGCCCATTCAGCCCAGGGCCGCTCTGCCTATTGGCTTTTCAAACAGCACACCGCACACAAGGCAAATTCCGCGCTCTGGCACTCCTACACACTCAGTTTATAGGGACAGCTCTAAACTCCAGGTGGGGCTACTCAGGACTTCTTTGATCTACTCTTGAGGGATTTATATATAACAGAGGAGACACGGGGGGATTTGTTGACACAAGAATTAATGCCATTCTGCAGTAGCTGGAGGAAAAACAGAGCTTTTCTCCTCCTGGAGCACCTCCCACTAACGCACTCTGCAGTGTGTTTTAATCCTCTCCAAGAATTCTCAGGCCCTTCAAACGTGCAGGCCTGCAAGCACCCTTGCAAGGGAGGCTGCCCCCACCCCTCACTCTGCTGCATCATCACAGCCCACACCCCCCCTATGGCATCAGGCAAGCAAAGACAGAGACAAAGACAGCTGACAGGCTCTGCTCCTTCTTCTCCACCCAAGCCAGGGACATCCTTCTGCCTAACTTTTGCACCTTTGGCACACAGCTGAGCCCCAGCTGCTTTTCTCTTCTAGCAGAGCTGCCGCACAGGGCTGCAGCTCCCACCCTCTCGCATGCCCCCCAACATTTACTACCCTGACATCGCCCTGCAGGCCCTGCACTTATCACTGGCAGCCACGACTCTCTGCTGCCTCTTGCTCTCATGCATTAAACCATGGGATGCTTCCAACTCTCAGAACCTCTGCCACTCCAAGTCCTTTCTGGGGGCACTGTAAGAAAAGAGAGACAAAGGTTACTGCTCCACTAAGAGCCCAGGCTTTGGGAATTACGGGGAGCACCGTCAGGGACTGGGGTCACTGGGAGCACTGGGAGGCAGCAGCTCTTACTGGCAGCACTGGCAGAGACTGGGCAAGAGCCACCATAAAATTGCATCGCACTTGGAGACAACAATACGTGGAGAGACCTGCAGAATTCAACAGCAGCAAAGATTTACATGGAGTGGCTCTGGAACCACCAGCTGCATGTTCCATGGAGTGGCCGTGCCTGGAGGTGTTGAAGCCAAGCCTGGCTGGGGCACTTAGTGCCATGGTCTGGGTGATTGGCCAGGGCTGGGTGCTAGGTTGGCCTGGCTGAGCTTGGAAGTCTCCTCCAGCCTGTTGGATTCTAAGTTATGCATGCTTATTATAATAAACATACAACTCCTAATGAGATAAATGAGCACTCTGAGCACTCACTGCCTGACAAAGCTAATCCCCTGCTGTGCAATCATCCTTTATATACCCACTTAAAACAAAGGTAAGAAGTTAGCTGCAGACAACAGTAGCAAGGCTGCGTGCAGAACTTGCCTTGATCAGTGCAAAGGGAAGAAAAGCTGAATAATTAGCTTATCCACCCCCTGCCAGCAGAGTCAAACTTCTCCTTGGAACAGCTTTCTTAGCCCACAGGCAGCAGCAGCAGTGGTTTCCCTCTCCAGGTTTACTCCAGGTAGCTGAGGGGTTTCTTTCAGGAAGCTACTCTAAGCGATGCTAAGCAGCAAGCTGGAGTTGCAGAGCAAGCAGCTTGTTTGCTTGGGGGGGAAATGACAAACTGTCTGTGCCCAGAAGAGTCACATCTCACTTTAGCAAGATTTATTGCAGCTCCACACCGAGATCAGTTCCTTGGTACAAAGAAAGGAAGGGAGAAACCACAGAATCAAGCAGGTTGGATTGGTTGATTCCATGATTCTCACCTGGTTAATTCTATGATTCTGATTCCAACCTTGTTGATTCTGTGATTCTATGATTCCAACCTCGTTAATTCTATGATTCTGTGATTCCACCCTGGCTAATTCTATGACTCTGGTTCCAACCTGGTTAATTCTATGATATTATGATTCCAACCTCTTTGATTCTACACACAACTACCCGAAGGGAGGCTGTAGCCAGGGGGGGTTGGGCTCTACTGCCAGGCAGCCAACCTGCTTGATTCTGTGCTTCTCTGATAACAGCCCCACATCTGCGGGGCTCCGGACAGAGCCATCTCGGGTGCGTCCCGGCCGCGCCCAGATCGGTGCCCGCAGCAGTTCCCCTCCCGCCCCGCGGACTCCATTTCCCATCGTGCCCCGCGCGGCCGCAGCTGCCCGCAGCCCTCCCGTGCGGTGCGAAGATGGCGTCGGGCGGCGGCCCCGCGGCTCGGGAGCTGTTCGCCGAGGGCCTGCTTCAGTTCCTGCGGCCCGCGGTGCGGCAGCTCGATGGGCACGTTCACGCCGTCAGGTCTGAAACGGAGAGCAGGCTCAGGGAGGAGCGGGGCCGCGGCGGCCGGGGAAGGCGCCTGGAAGGGGAATCGGGAGCCTGGTGGCGTGGTTCGGGTGGGAAGGGAGATGGAGTCCAACCTCAGCCCGGCACTGCCAGGGCACCACCGAGCCATGGCCCTCAGCGCCGCAGCCGCACGGCTTTGAAACCCCTCCAGGGAGGTGGGGCTGTTAAATTTAGAGAGGAGAAGGCTCCCAAGTGACCTTATTGTGGTCTTGCAGTGTCTTCAGGGGGCTACAAGAAAGCTCAGGAGGGACTGTTTAGGCTGTCAGGCAGTGCTAGAACTGGGGGGGATGGAACCAAGCTGGAAATGGGGAGAGTCAGGCTGGAGGTGAGGAAGAAGTTGTTCAGCATGAGAGTGGTGAGAGCCTGGCAGGGGCTGCCCAAGGAGGTGGTGGAAGCCTCAACCTGGAGAGGTTTAAGGCCAGGCTGGATGAGGCTGTGGGCAGCCTGATCTGGTGTGAGGTGTCCCTACCCATGGCAGGGGCTTGGAACTGGACGATCCTTATGGTCCCTTCCAACCCTGATTCTATGATTCTGTGGCAACTCCACCACTGCCCTGGGCAGCCTGGACCAAGCCTCGATGGCCATCAAGGGGCAGAAATTGTTCTTCGTGGCCAAGCTGATCCTGCTCTGGGACAACCCGAGGGGTGGAGAGGGAGCTGCTGCTTGCTTGGGAAGAGTTCAAATTGACTGAGGTGGATACTGGCAACCAGATGGGTGGACTGGGAGGGAGTTAGGGGCAACTGGGGGTAGGGGTTCTGTGTTGGAGAGGGTGGTAAGGGTGGATGTGAGGTTGGGGATGAGGGTTTTTGCCCTGGTTCCCAAGCTGTCCCCTCCACAGGGAGAGCCAGGTAGAGCTGCGGGAGCACATCGACAGCCTGGCTACAGGTGAGACACAGGGGTCATTTCCACAGGCTGGCTGTGGAGCACAGTGGGATTTGCTCCACCTCTCCTAGGGGGGTCTGTGGTGGCCTGGGCCCATGTCCCTCACTCTGCTCTCTCTCAGAGCTCTGCCGCATCAACGAGGACCAGAAAGTGGCACTGGACCTCGACCCCTACGTGAAGAAGCTGCTGAACGCACGGCGCAGAGTGGTGCTGGTCAACAACATCCTGCAGAACGCTCAGGTCAGCACAGGGCCCCTCGGGGCTGGGGCTGCCACGCTTGGGGTGGTCCCAGCCCCCTCTGATCCTGATGGCAGCTGCTGCTCCTCCACCCCAGGAACGGCTGCGGAGGCTGAACCACAGCGTGGCCAAGGAGACACTGCGGAGGAAGGCCCAGCTGGAGGCCACTGGGGGCTACCCCCAGGGCTTGCCTGGCAAGTAGACAGCAGAGCAAGCTGCTGGCAAGGGGACCAGCAACCCCCTGGTTGTAGCAATGTCTACAGGACAGAGTAAGAAGTCCTGCACAGTGAGGTTGCAGCTGAAGGAGCTGGGGGGTACCTCAAAGTGTATTGCACCATTTGTAGGCAGCAAAATAAAAGGGACTGCTTGGGGCTTATGGGCTGAGGACAATCCAACGTCGTGGCAAAGGCCTTGGAGAAGGCAGATCCAGGCTGACGGAGGGGAGCAGGAGGTGGTTCAAGGAGCCCCAGAGAGTCCATCAAGTTGGAGCAGAGTGGATGGAAACTACCTGGTGGAAAAGGACCTGGGAGGTTTGAAGATAAGCCAGGGTGTGCCCAGGTGGCCACCAGCAGTCTGTCGTGGATCAGCCAAACCATGGCCAGCAGGAGTAGGGCAGGGGTTGTCCCCCTTTACTGGGCAGTAGGGAGGCTACATCTCCAAGCCTGGGGTCAGTTTTGGGCTCCTCACTCCAAGAAGGACATTAAGGGGATGGAGCAGAGCCAGGAAAAGTTAATGAAGCTGGGAAAGGGTCTGGAGAACAGGGATGGGAAGGAGCAGCTGGCAGTGTTCCACCCAGAGAGAAGAGGCTGAGGTGAGACCTCGGTCTCTAGAGCCCCCACAGAGGAAGCTGGAGCCAAAGAACACGTGAAAGGACAGGAAATAGCCTCAAGTTGCCCCAGGGGAGGTTTAGGCTGGACATGAGAAGAAACTTCTTCAGTGACAGGGTTCCAAAAGCCTGGAAGAGGCTGCTTGGGGCAGTGGTGTTGTCCCCATCCCTGCAGGGGTTTCAAAGCCTCGGAGATGTGGTGCTCTGGTAGTGGTGGGGTGGGGTTGGATCTGATAGCTTTAAAGTCAACAATTCCATGATTTTAAGTTCTACTCCCTGCTGTCAGACCCTTTCCAGGTGCCCTCTCTGTGCGACTTCTATCCCACCCCCAGCAGGACACGCTCTAAACAGGCAACACTTTAATGTGCAACTTATAAAAAACATAGACAAGGGCCAGAGCCTGCCAGGGCTGCGTTGGTCAGGGATGGCCTCAGTCCTCTGCTCTGCTCTTGGTGTCCTTCAACCAGCTGCACGCAGGGGTAGGAGGTCCTGCTGCAGAGGAGGGACAAGCAGTGAGGAGGGGACACAGGGTACCTGGACATTTCCCTCCCTTCCTGGAACTGTCTTCTCCCAGGCTTCACTGCCAGGTGCTACCTGGATGAGTCACTCCTGCGTCTCCATGCTCTCCTCCTCCTCGCCTGTGGCAGGTTCCTCCTGATTCTCCTCTTCCTCTTCTCCTTCTTTCTTCTCTGGAGGTTTCTCATAAGCCTTCTCCGAAGGTGTCACAATTACTCCATCCCACGTGGACATTTCAGAAGCCAAGTCTGCAAAAAGGGCTCAGGGTGGCCTCAAGCAGCACTGACAAGCCGCAGGAGGTGTAGTGGGGGAAGCATCACAAGCCTCCTTGCCAGCTCCATTTCATACAGTCCCAGCATGGTTTGGGCTGGAAGGGACCTTCAAGACCATCCAGTGCCAAAACAGTTCCTGCTGGAGTAGTGTGCTTGAGGCCCCATGCAGCCTGACCCTGAATGCCTTAAAGCCTCCACAACTTCTCTGAGTAACCTGTTCCAGTGCCTCACCAGCCTCCTGAAGAATTTCCTCCTTATGTCTCATTTCAGTCTGGCATCTTCCAGAAAAAAAGGTAAGTCATTTCTCTCTGGAGGCCCCAGCACAAGAGAGATACAGAACTGCTGGAGAGGGGCCAGAGGAGGCCACCAAGATGAGGGCTGAAGAACTCCCCCCTGGGGACAGGCTGAGAGAGCTGGGGCTAACAAGTGTGCAGAAGGCTCCAGGGAGATCTTAGAGCAGCCTTCCAGTACTTGAAGGGGCTATAGGAGAGCTGGGGGAGGACTTTGGACAAGAGACAATGGCATGAGCTGGAACAGAGACTGAAACTGGAAAGCAGAAAAATTCTTTAGAGTGATGGTGGGGAGACCCTGAACAGGCTGCCCAGGGAGATGCTGGGTATCCCCTGCCTGGGGTTGCTCAAGGCCAGGCTGGATGAGGCCTTGAGCAACCTAGGCTAGGGGAAAGTGTCCCTGACCATGGCAGGGGATGAGCACTGGATGATCTTGAGGGTCCTTTCCAACCTAAACCATTCCATAACTGCTGAAATCCAGGCTCGTTGCCCCCAGCCCTCCCCAGCTCCCTACTCACAGCTGGCATCTCCCTCCTGGCCCAGGATTTTCCTGTAGCCTCCGTGTGAGAGGATCCTGACGAGGGTCTGGGCAGTGTAACACACCATGTCCTGCAGAGGAGGGGGATGGTACAGAATTAACCAGGTTGGAAAAGATCTCTAGGGTCAAGTCCAGCCTATCACCTAACCCTTCTAATGAACTAACCCACGGCACTAAATGCCCCATGCAGCCTCCTCTTAAACACCTCCAGGGATGCTGCCTCCACCACCTCCCCAGGCAGCCTAGTCCAGTGCCAATCACTCTTGCTGTGCAGAACTTCTTCCTAACATCCAGCATAAACCTGCCCTGGCACAGCTTGAGGCTCTGTCCTCTTGTTCTGTCCCTGGGTGCCTGACAGAGGAGACCAAGCCCACCTGGCTACAACCTCCCTTCAGATAGCTGTAGAGTGCAATGAGATCTGCCCTGACCCTCCTCCGGGCTGAACACCACAGCTCCCTCAGCCTCTCCTCAACAGGGCTGTGCTCCAGCCCCCTTACCAGCCTTGGTGCCTTTCTGTGGACACATTCAAGCACCTCAACATCTTTCTTAAATTGAGGGGCCCAGAACTGGACACAGGACTCAAGGTGTGGCCTAACCAGCGCCGAGCATCGGCAGGACTGCCCTGGTCCAGCTGGCCACACTGGTCCTAATCTGGGCCAGGATGCCATTTGCCTTCTTGGGGCACTTGGGCACACTACTGGCTCATGCTTAGGGCAGCCCCTGGCCCTGTGCCAGGGCAGAGCTGGGGCTCCCCCATGCCCCACCTGCTGCTCCAGAGTCATCACAGTGTGAACACGGAAGTTGCCACTCTCACAGGGGTCAGTGATGCCAACTGAGCCAGGCAGGAAGAGCCCCGCAGCCAGAATCTGCAGGCAGCGTCTGCAGGAGGAGAGAGTTGGGGTTGGGAAGGAAACTACCCAGCACCAGTGCAGCCAAGGAAGGGCCCAGTTAGTGTATCCTGGGGGTGCTGGTGGATGAGGCCTTGAGCAGCCATGTCAAGAGGTGTCCCTGCCCGTGGTAGGGAGGTTGGAGATGACCTCTGAGGTCCCTTCCAGCCTGAGCCCTTCCACGGTTCTATGGTCTGTGTGAGAAACCTGCTTTGGGTCCATCCAAGCCCTGAGATACTTCTGCTATCATTTGGCACATTCAAGCCCGAGGCAGTACCAGGGATCTGGAGGGAGGAAGCAGGTGGTGACAGACCTGTAGGCAATGTTGAGAGCCAGGGGCTGCCTCGTGGGGTTATTCATCACGGCATAGTGCCCCTGGAGAGGTTAGGAAAGGAACAGTTAGGATGAGAGCAGCTTCCTGCAAGGAAACAATCCCAGCTCTTGCTGCTGCAGGAGCTCAGGGACCTGCAAGCAGCCACCACTCAGCTCTTGAACACTATCAGCACCCCCATCATGCACTCACCAGCAGGTCCAGGATCCACGGTGTGAGAGGCTCAAAGCCAGGAAAACGAATCCTCAGGTCTTTGAGCAGCCGGATCAAGACCTTTACCCTGGAGAAGACAGCAGCAAGAGGGTTCCTAACAGGTCCAGCACCTCCCAGGACCTTGCTTTTTCCCCTCCTCTCTCAAGTCTGCTTGGCCCAGCTGCTAGTGAGGCCAAACTCACGTGGACTGCGAGGCATTCTCCTCGAACCAGCGTGCATGCCTGATGGCAGCCAGGGCACTCTGCAGCACTTTGATGTCCACTGAAAGAAAGAAGCAGCACGTTCAGAGAATCATAAAATCAATGTCGGGGACCCCGAAAGATCATCCAGTCCAGCCCCCCCTGCCACAGCAGATCACACTGGAATGCATCCAGATGGTTCCTGAATATCTCCAGAGGGAGACTCCACAACCTCCCTGGCCAGCCTGTTCCAGTGCTCTGTCACCCTCACAGGGAAAAATTCTTCCTAAGGTTCACATAGAACCTCCTATGCTTCAACTTCTACCCACTACCCCTTGTCCTGGACTTCTGGAGGTCATCCAGTCCAGCCCTCCTACAGTCAGCAAGGACATCCCCACTAGCCCAAGTCACCCAGGGCCCCATCAAGCCTCACCTTGAATGTCTCCAGGGAAGGGGCCTCTACCACCTTCTTGGGTAACCTGCTGCAGTGCTCCACCACCCTTATAGTGAAGAACTCGTTCCTAACATCCAATCTAAATCTGCTCTTCTCAAGCTTGAACCCATTGGCCTCATCCTGTCCTTGCAGGCCTTTGTAAACGGTTTCTCTCCTTACTTTCTTTAGGCCTCCTTCAGGTACTGGAACTAGGTATGAGTCCCCCCAGAGCTGCCTTCTCCTCTCCAGACTGAACACCCCCAGCTCCCTCAGCCTGTCCTCACAGCAGAGCTGCTCCAACCCTCTGCTCATTTTCGTGGTCCTCCTCTGTACCCTCTCCATCAGGTCCATGTCATTCCTATAATGAGGGCTCCAGAACTGGACACAGGACTCCATTCCTGGGGTTTCAACCTGAACGCAAATGGGTGTGGGCAGGGGGTGTGAGGTGCTGACTGCCTCCATCCTACACCAGTGAAGCGTGGGGCAGAGAAGGCTGAGCCCTTACAGTGCAGCTCGGGGTCCAGCTTGCGCAGGTTGGGTGGCACAGTAGTGATGAGGATCTTCACCGTGGCATCAGCTGAGCTGATCTCAAAGCCAGTCTCATTGGTCAGCATGGTCAGGACTGGGGAGAAAAGCAGAATTCCTCACAGAGGGACTGAAGATTTTTACCAGCAAGAGAGGCATAATCTCCAGACACCTCCCAGAGCTCCGGAGGAGCTGCCCAGCCCCAGGCCCATGTAACACAGGAGCGTGTCCCTACCTTCACTGGGGTCCTGCGCTCTCAGGCTTTCCACCACTTTGTTTCCCAAAGCTGCCACAGCTTCCACTAGTAAGGAGAAGCAGAGGAAGAGGTGAGAAGCAGGACTTAGCACCGTGGTGCACTCAGAACCTGCCCTGGTGACACTCACAGGTAGGCAGGATCTTCAGAATCACCACCAGGTCGGCCACGTTGTGCCCTGTCATCATGGTGCCTTTCTTGTAGGACCCCACCTGGCGAACCTCCTCAATTTGCTGATGGAAAAGGCAAAGACAAAGCAGAAAGGCTCAAGCTGGAAGGGAGCTCAGAGCTCATGGAAGGCAGGCAGCTCTAAGGTTCCCCCTAGAGTCCTCTCCCCAGGCTGAACACCCCCGGGTCCCTCAGCCTGTCCTCACAGCAAAGCTGCTCCAGCCCTTGGATCATCTTTGTGGCCTCCTCTGGACTCAGTCCAGCAGCTCTGTGTCCTCCTCCTGCTGGGAACACCAGAGCTGGAGGCTGTAAATGGATGAATTTAACGCACGTGCCGCACTTTTGAGAGTCACCACAAACCTTTAGCCTTCTCTGGGCTAGGTTTGATGCCTGGACAGCACCATCCCTTGTGCCAAAGCGTCTCCTCAAGCAGCTCTTCTCTTGAGCTCACCACTTTTGAGACTCACCACTTCAAAGGTCCCAGGTGCCACAATCAAATTGTCGATCACGTTGTTGATTTTGGTCACCAGGGAGAGAATGGAAGCCTGGGGAAGGAGAGGCATAAGGAGTGGTGTTACAGTCTGGTATGACTGGAAAGAATCCGATCCTGCACAGCCCTGATGCAAGATAAACAGATCAAAATGCAGCCTTTGCACTCCTCACTCTGGAAATGCCACCCAGACAGTGCCATCCAGGGTCCCACAGCAGGGCTTTGCCGAGGCAAGTAACTCATTTTCAGGCTGCTCCTGGCCCCGCCCTCTGAAAGTCTACTCTAGCCTTTGTGCTAATCCCACAGCAAGATCCAGCTCAAGAGTTTAGGGTAATTTTGGGCACAAAACCTGTTCAGCAGCAGTGGGAGCAAGGTCCTGGTTTCTCTTCAGCAGGGCCTCACTGAAGGCCGTCTCATCGGCAGCAGGCTTGACCCGAGGAAAAGCCATTTCACACTGAAAGGGGATCAGAAATCAGACTGCAGTGTCCCAGGCAGAAGACTTGAGCTGAACCTACTCAGCAGCGACATTTATTCCATTTCCTGGTGTCCTCCAGCACCTTGTGCCCATGTCAGCCTGAGGAAGAGAAGCCCTGCCCTTGGCCACGGCAAGTCTCCAGCAGCAGAGGAGCTGCTGCCACACACCAGCAGGGTGTGAGATGGGGCAGATCTCAGCCAGAGGGGTCCATCAAGAGGAGTTTTACCATTCCTTAGGGATGCCCCAGTTTGTTTGCAGGTGGCTGCAGCTTTTAGGTTGCTATGAGGGAATCTGCAGGGACTGGAAATGAAAAATGAACTTTGCTTGATTTTCAAGTTCTCCATCAGGCTGCTGCTGCACAGCAGCTTCCTGTTCTTAAACATGGCATGACTGGGACAAGCTAGAGCTCAGCAGGGTCCATCTGCGCAGGAGGAGAAACTTCTTTGGTGCAAGGGTGCTGCACCCGACCTGGGAGTGGTTCGAGGCCAGGCTGGATGAGGCCTTGAGCAACCTGGGCTGGTGGGTGTTGTCCCTACCCATGGAACTGGCTGAACTTCAAGGTCCCTTCCAACTCAAACCATTCCATGAATCAAATTATTTATTCCTATAAAAAGGGAGAAGATGTGTTGCTGCTGCTCTTCCTGAGGACCAATGTGTAAAGAGAGCCTGGAGGACATCTGACAGCTGGGTGACAGCCTCCAGCATAATCCCTGTGTTACAGGGACTTGACAGAACAGCACAAAACCTCAATCAAGGCACTTGTGATTTTTTTTTTTACTTGGCTCCATCCTAACAAAATCCAGTAAGGGTTTTTTTTTTTAGGTTAGTTATGGAGAAAACAGGATTAACAGTGAACTTCACTCCAGCTCCACTAAAAGAAGTCAAACCATCAAGGTCTGCAAACAAGGATTTTAAGAGACAGCTTTAAACAAGTCAAAAATCCCACAGCTGGTGCCTGGGAACAGCTCTGTAGAAGTGGATTACTCACAACATAGAAATCAAAGGGGATGTGGGGCACAAAGGGCCGGAACCTAAAGGGAAAAAAAAAGGAAAAAAGATTTTATTCTCTGTAGAGCTGTCCCCCAGCTCACTGCTGTGTCCAGCAGCACCCAGCACCCCCACCCCGTCACCATTCCGCGGAGATTCGGGCTGAAGACGCAAGAAAGGCCCTACAGAATGGAAAGATTTCTTTATAACCCCCCCTGACGGTAACTAACCCCCGCCTCGCCTCGGTGTCATCGGGCAGTGGCCGCACACCGAGGGCTTCCCCGTGCCCACGGACCCGGCCCGGAGAGGCCTGCAGCCCCCCGACCACCTCCCAGCTCTACGCCTCACCTCTGTCCTGTGCTACACTGCAAGCTCAAGCCCCGGGTTCTGCGCCCCGCTCCCCCGGCAGCTCAGCCCGCTGGGGCGGCCGCAACCCACCCCCTACACCTGGCATTCTAAAGAGCCACCCTCACTAAAGCAGAAGCCAGACTCGCCCACTGCCAGGGCCTCCCCTGGAACCAAAGCGTCCGCCACGGCCTCTGCCTCGATCGCCCCTGCAGAAGAGAGAAGGGAAACGGCGTCAGCGGAGCGAGAACAAAGCTTGGGGAGTGGAGGTTCTACGAGTGCCCCCAGGGCCTCTTTCCTGAGGGCTCCCCCAGACCCCGCCCGCGCAAAGCCTGCATCCCCCTAGCCCGCTCGGCTCCCTGCTCACCTCATGGTTCCGCCGCTCCAAACAATGAACGCCGCCGCCGTGAAGACCCGTCAGGCTCCGCTTCCCACACCTCGCAACAACCTGCCCGCCCATTGGCTTCCACCCGCAGCAAGCCTGCCCACTGACAGCACACTTCTGCAAATTATTGGTTCAGCCAAACATCAATCCGAGGTGCAGGGGCGGAGCGCGGGGAAAAATGACCACTCACGACGTGGGCAGCACATGAACGGAGCGGCCACTGGAGGGAGCACTACGTTCATGAATGGAACGCATGACCGCCTCAGCGGTCATGCTCACATACTTTAGGCAGCGTGACGAAACGTTCACGAAGCAGCAGAGTGGCGCAGCGGAAGCGTGCTGGGCCCATAACCCAGAGGTCGATGGATCGAAACCATCCTCTGCTAGCAAAGCTCGACTTTTTTATTTCCGTCGCACCCGAGAGCGCGTTTTTAAAATCCTCTTCAGCCCCTTGATTGAGATCTCATTAACTACCGCCACGACCCCAGCCGCTCTCTGACGCTCCGCTCTGGCGCTACTGAATTTTTGCAGCTTAGTCTGCTAGAGAGCGTCACGGGAAGACCCAAGGCCAGCACTGTGGGCGTCCCCGGGAGCCGAGCTTGTTCCTGGAGGGTAGTGCGTGCCCCCGAGCCACGCGTGTCCACACAGACACACGTGTCCTCGTGTCGCCAAGCTCTTTGCCTGTTCCCGGAGCCACTCCCGATCTCCAGCTCTGTGCGCGTCCCCTGGAACTGCGCAGCCCCCCGCAGCAGGATCTGTCCGATGTAACCTCCCCGTTCCCCCAGTACTGCCGAGACCGGGACACGGGTCAGAAACTCCCACGCCCGGAGCAGGACGCTGGGAGGGACCTTCGTGGGGCCGAGGACTGGTGCTGCGGGGCAGCTCCTTGCCTGCTGATGAGTTTGTCTGGCCTTAGCCCGGTTGGGGATTTCGGCACCCGCCACCGGGTGGCCCCATCCTCCCTCCCGGTCCTCGGCGGCTGGCGGGGCGGGGTGACAGGGTGGGCAGGAAGGAGTTAATCTCGGTGTGGATGATAACGGCCTTTGTGTCACCGGGGAGGGGGGGGAAGGAAGGGCTCAGCCCCGTGGTGGTGTCGTGAGGGGAGTAGGGGGGTGGGAAAAGCCACTCTCCGTGGGCGATGCTGGCGGTGCTGGCCGTGCTCTGCGGCGCGGCGACGGTGGCGGCGACAACGGGGACAACCGCCTTGACCCTTGCGGTGGTGTTACCCGAACGTAACCTCACCTACCCGTGGGCTTGGCCACGCGTGGGGCCGGCGGTGCGGTTGGCAGCTGCCGCCGTTAACGCTCGGCCCGATCTGTTACCCGGCTTCACCCTGCGCTGGGTTTTCGGGAGCAGCGAGGACCGGCACGGGGTTTGCTCCGAAATGGCCGCACCGTTGGCCGCCGTCGACCTCCGGCTCGCTCATCACCCTGCCGCCTTCCTGGGACCTGGCTGCGTCTACACGGCGGCACCGGTCGCCCGGTTCACCACCCACTGGCGACTTCCACTGGTGACGGCGGGTGCCGAGGCCCACGGTTTCGACGACAAGCAAGAGCAGTTCGGGCTGACCACCCGCGCTGGTCCCAGCCATCGCAAACTCGGCGAGCTGGGAGTGCAGCTGCACCGCCGCTTCAACTGGACGAGGCGGGCGCTGCTGGTGTACTGGGACGAGAAGGTGGACGACCGCCCCTACTTCTTTGCTGCCGAGGGCCTCTACGTCCAGCTGCCCACCCTGCGCAACCTCACCGTTATGGACGTCGTGTTTCGCGGCGGCGGCAACTTCTCCTTCATCATCCAGGAGATCAAGCAGAAGGGGCGCAGTGAGTGATGCAGGGGGGCACGCACCAGTGGCGGGGCTGGCCAGGCACCGGCGCAGGGAGAAGAGGGGGCAGAGCGATGGGAGCGGGGTGCCGGCAAGAATGAGCCTTGTGGTTCTCTATGGCTATGCGTGACTGCGCCCAGCTCCACACGGGTGTGTCCGGCTCTGCCCGGGTAGTCACGGCTGCATGGCTGTGACGGGTTGGCAACCGCTCTAGACGGTTCTGCACGGGTGAACGCGGCTGTGCCTGGGTGTGTGGTGGTACCCAGGTGAACACGGCTGTGCCTGGATGTTCGTGGGTGTGCAGGTCTCTGCTCAGGTGTTGGTGGCAGAACCTGGCTGTGTCCGGTTGTTGATGGTAGTACCTGGGTGTTGGTGGTGGCACACGGGTGAATGTAGTTGTGCCTGGGTGCTGTTGGCAGTACCTGGGTGTACAGATCTGTGCCCAGGTGTTATTGGCAGCACAGGTCTGTGCCTGAGCGTCGGTGGCAGCATGCAGGTGACTGCAGCTGTGCCAGGTGGTTGTGCTACATGGCCACACACACTCCTGTGCTGCCTCAGCCCCACCACCTGACTTCCCCTGCACCTCCACCCCGTGTTGTGCCCACCATGAGTGGCTAGGCATGGCCATCTGCCCTGCTGCCCTCTACTCCAGACTGGCTCTGTCCCTATCCCTGTTGCTGCTCAAGTCAGAGCTATGCCTCTCAGCCTTGGTGGGTGCTATTTTGGGGTCTTGGTGGGTGCCAGGACTGTACCTCTGTGATGGGCATCCCTCTGGGGTTCTGCTGACACCACGACCCTGTGCCAAGGGGGCTGTGGCAGTGGGGTAGGTGGCACCCACCAGGGTCACCACACCACCGGGAATCAATCTCTGCTGTGATCTGGGCCACAGGGAGGAGGAAGCAGAGTCGGGAAAACAGGAAACCTCGTCCTGGCACCCGCGGCAAAGGGCACAGCCGGGTAGGGCACAGGACTGGGGCAGGCAGGCAGCAGGGCTCAAGATCTCCTGCTCCCCAAAATCCTGTCAGTCCACCCTTGGCATGAGCCACCACACGTTCCCTCCGGCACTGCATGGTAACTGGGTACCTTTGTGGTGCTGGGCTGGAGTCTTGGGGTGCCCTGGGGATGGAGATCTTCAAAGTGCCTCAAGGATGGGAGATTTTCAGGGTTCTCCAGGGATGGAGATTGTCGGTGTGTCCTGAGGGGATGGGGGTGTTCTCAGGATGCCACCTCTGCCCGGGCAGTTGTCTATGTGTGCTGTGCCCCGGAGACGCTGCGGGAACTGATGCTGCAGGCAGGGAGGGAGGGGCTGACCCGCGGGGACTTCGCCTTCTTCTACATCGACATCTTCGGGGCCAGCCTGCAGGGCAGCCACTTCCCTGAGCCCCAGCGGCCCTGGAAGCGTGGGGACCGCCACGATGCCAGTGCGCGGCAAGCCTTCGAGGTAAGCCCTGGGCACCCATCTTGCGTGTGTGGGCACAAGCACCCATCACGTGCCCACAGGCACCTGCCACATATTCGTGTGTGCGGTCTCACACCAGTTGTGTTTGTGAGCGCTTGCCACGTGTACATGCATGGCCATGGGCACCCACCACACATGTTGGGCATGGAAATGGGCACCCACCACACACATGTGCATGTTCATGGGCACTCACCCACATGGTCTCACCCCATCGTGGGGAGCAGGCAAGGTCCCTCTCCCCAGGGTGGTCTAGTTGGCCCTGCTCCCACCCACTCTCCCCCACCCCAGGCTGTCACCATCATCACCTACAAGGAGCCCGAGAACCCTGAGTACCGACCCTTCCTGGCACGGCTGAAGGAGGAGGCACTCACCCACTTCAACTTCTCCATGAAGGATGGCTTGGTGGGACACAGGGCATAGAGTTGGCAAAGCTGGGGGGAACAGGAGGGAGGTGGGGCTGCTGGGAGACAGGGGATGGAGCTGGGGACAAGGGCAGATGGGATGGAGCTGGAGTTGCTGGGGGATGCAAGAGCTGGGGACATGGAATGGAGCTGGAGCTGCTGGGGATCTTCAGGATGACCTGGATCTGCTGGAGGTGAGGGGCACAGGGACCCCTGGCTGCACCCTGTCCCTGACCCATCTCTGTGATCCCTAGATGAACTTCATCGCGGCTGCCTTCCACGACGGGGTCCTGCTCTATGCCCAGGCTGTCAATGAGACGCTGGAGCAGGGTGGCTCCATCACCAACGCCTCAGCTGTCACCCACCAGATGTGGAACCGCACCTTCTACGGTCAGCTCCAGCGTGCTCCTGGCTCTGTCTCATCCCTACTTGCTGCCTGCCAGGCACCCACCTGCCCCTCTCTGAGGATGTTGTTTTGGGATCCAAACCTTCACCCGTGGGCTGGGGTCCTTGGTGTCCCCTCCAGACCTTCACTGTCTGCCCCCAGGTGTCACCGGCTTCCTGAAGATTGACGAGAACGGGGACCGGGAGAGCGACTACTCCCTTTGGGACATGGACCCCACACTGGGGGACTTCCAGGTGAGCCCTGGCATGGTAGCAGCTGGCGCTGTGGGGTGAGGTGGGTCTCCTCCCACCCATTTCTTATCTTCTTCACCCCAAGATCGTGGCCAACTACAATGGCACCACCAAGAAGATCCAGATGGTGCCAGGGCGTGAGATCCACTGGCCAGGAAATGTGGTCCCCTCTGATGTCCCTCCCTGCGGCTTTGATAACAGTGACCCGCTGTGCCACAAAGGTGAGCGGTGTCGGAAGCGGGGAGTGGGGCGCAGAGCATGGACATGGGACCCCCACCCTAGGCACCCACCAGCCCCTCACCACCCTCCTCTCACTGTGCAGCCAGCCTGTCTACCCTGGAGGTCCTGTCCCTTGTGGTCAGCCTGATCCTTCTGGCCATCACCATCACTTCCTTCTTCATCTACAGGTGGGGGTGCCGGGGTCGGGGAGGGTGACCTTGAGGCTGTGCCACTGTCCCCAGAGGTGGGGGACACACACGCTGGGAGTCTCACCCTGCCCTCACGATGCAGGAAGCTGCAGCTGGAGAAGGAGTTGGCAGCCGAGCTGTGGCGTGTCCGCTGGGAGGATGTGCAGATGAGCACCTTGGAGAAGCACCTCCGGAGTGCCGGCAGCAAACTCACCCTGTCCCTGGTGAGCACCCAGCCTGTGCCCAGCCCTGCTGCACTGGCAGAGACCAGGGACCAGCCTCACTCCATGTCTCTTCCTCCAGAGGGGCTCCAACTATGGCTCGCTGATGACCACAGAGGGGCAGTTCCAGGTTTATGCCAAGACAGCATATTACAAGGTACTGGGGCATCCACCCCCCACCAGGCTTCACAGGGCCTAGCAACCTATGTCGGGGGTTCATGGAGCCCATCGTCCAATGTTAGCACTTCACCCAGCATCACCCTGCTAGGCACTCATCACCCCTGTGTCTTCCCAGGGCAACCTGGTGGCCGTGAAACACCTCAACCGCAAGCGCATTGAGCTGACTCGCAAGGTCTTGTTCGAGCTAAAGCACGTAGGTGGTCCCCGGCTCAATGCTGTGGGATGGGGTGCCCAGCCTGTTGTCCTCTGGGTGAGACTGGCACAGCATAAACTTGAGACCACACTCTGCTCCACTTCAGATGCGAGATGTCCAAAATGAACACCTGACTCGCTTCATTGGGGCCTGCACCGACCCCCCCAACATCTGCATCCTGACTGAGTACTGCCCACGCGGGAGCCTGCAGGTACTGCAGTGCCTATTGCCCAGTGCTAGGGCTTCGTGGAGCCATGCACCCAACAACAGGGCTTCACAGTCCATCATCCAGTGCTGGAGCTTCACAGTGCCCATCACCCAACAACAGGGCTTCACAGTGCCTGTCATCCAGTGCTGGGGCTTCATGGTGCCCATCATCCAACACTGGGGTTTCATGGAGCCCATCACCCAACAACAGGGCTTCACGGTGCCCATTATCTGGTGATGGGGCTTCACGGTGCCCATCATCCAATACTGGGGCTTCATGGAGCCCATCACCCAACAGGGCTTCAT
The DNA here is from genome assembly GCF_015220805.1 of Pogoniulus pusillus. Classification (NCBI taxonomy): domain Eukaryota; kingdom Metazoa; phylum Chordata; class Aves; order Piciformes; family Lybiidae; genus Pogoniulus; species Pogoniulus pusillus. Next base: position 806,858 of record NC_087306.1, on the reverse strand, counting down.
GGTGCCCATCATCCAATACTGGGGCTTCATGCAGCCCATCACCCAACAACAAGGCTTCATGGTGCCTGTCATCCAGTGCTGGGGCTTCACAATGCCCATTACCCAGTACTGGGGCTGCCCAGAGCTGCTGTGCTGGTGGTCAGGGTGGCAGGGAGGTGACTGCAATAGGCAAGTGGATGGTGTACCCCATCCTGGCACCATCCATGGTGATGAACCATCCGTTGTGTCCCCAGGACATCTTGGAAAACGAGAGCATCACTCTGGACTGGATGTTCCGCTATTCCCTCACCCTTGACATTGTCAAGGTAAGCAGCTGGTTCTCGCCAGGCACCCAGATCTCATGGGGATCCCCTATGCCCATGGTGGGTTCACAACTTGACCAGATCATAAAATCCCAGCATGGCTTATCGTGGAAGGGAGCTCGGAGCTCATCTGTTCCAGCCCCAGGTCATGGCAGGGACACCTCTCAGCTAGACCCCCCCGAGGGGTTGTGGAGTCTCCTTCTCTGGAGACTTTCAAGGCCTGTGTGGATGTGTTCCTGTGCGACCTGAGCTAGATTGTATAGTCCTGCTCTGGCAGGGGGGGTTGGACTTGATGATGTCTTTGGGTCCCTTCCAACCCCTAACATCCTGTGAACTGTGAATCTGTGAACTCTGCTGCTGCCTCATCCAGCCTGGCCTTGAACACCCCAAGGAAGGGTACATCCACAGCCTCCCTGGGCAGCCTGTTCCAGAGTCTCCACACTCTGCACTGCAGAACGTCTTCCCAAGGCCCGGTCTAATCCTGTGTACTGGTTTGAGGCTGATTGGAATATATTAATGAGAGAAATTAGATCATTGGTTCTGAAAAGAAAACGGTAGTGATGTCTATATCACTCACTGGTTCTGCTGAGAGATACAAAACCAAGAAACATAAACAGTCAATCAGCCACTGTCTGGCTGCTGCTTGCTTCACTAATTCCTCTGTCTGGACCTGTACAACTCCAACTAATCATTCTGCTTCTAACTCCTTATCTGGCTTCCTGCATATCACCCCTTACACGGAAGAGATTCTGAAGGGAGGAGGCATGAAAAGAGGGAGGGGAGTTGGTTTGAAAGCCCTCCTGGGCAGTTCTGCTGTTCATGGGGAGGGGTTTTGTATTTCTGTATTACTTTCAACTTGTACTTTGGCACACAACATGGGTCAGGAAACTCTCAAACCACCACATCCTGCTCCCTGCCCTGCCAGGGGATGCAGTTCCTGCACAGTGGCGTCATCGTCTCCCATGGCAACCTCAAATCCTCTAACTGCGTGGTAGACAGCCGCTTCGTGCTGAAGATCACCGACTACGGGCTGGAGAGCTTCCGCCTGGCACCTGAGGGCGAGGATTCCCATGCGCTTTTTGCCAGTGAGCAGCACCCTGCCTGTCCAGCCCCAGCCCCAGGGGATGCCCCCTCAGGTGACCCCTGCCTGGCCTGAGCCCCATCCTCGGTGCCTACTCAGAGAAGCTGTGGACAGCACCGGAGCTGCTGCGGATGGAGTCGCCGCCAGCCTGTGGCACACAGAAGGGAGATGTCTACAGCTTCGGCATCATCCTGCAGGAAATCGCCCTGCGCAGTGGAGTCTTCTTCGTGGAGGGCATGGACCTGAGCCCCAAAGGTGAGCAGGAGGGCTGGGGTGAGTGCGCCAGAGACCCACAAAGGGGGCTTGGACCCGCTGATGGGGCTCACCCCTGTAGCTGCCAGTAATCAGAAAAATGCAATGACCACCTCTGGACTGAAGCAGGGGCCGTTCATCCCAGACTCGTGTGACACAAGTGTCAGCAGCACAAGTGTAACCAGGTGTCCAAGAAAGCCACTGGCATCCTGGCCTGGCTCAGGAACAGTGTGGCCAGCAGGACAAGGGAGGTTATTCTCTGCCTGTGCTCAGCACTGGTCAAGCTGCGCCATGAGTACTGTGTCCAGTTCTGGGCCTCTCAATTCAAGAGGATGTTGAGGTGCTTGAATGTGTCCTGAGAAGGGCAACGAAGCTGGTCATGGGGCTGGAGCACAGCCCTGTGAGAAGAGGCTGAGGGAGCTGGGGGTGTGCAGCTTGCAGAAGAGGAGGCTCAGGGCAGACCTCATTGCTCTCTACCTGAAGGGAGGTTGTAGTGAGGTGAGGGTTGGTCTCTTCTGCCAGACAACCAGCAACAGAGTGAACACAGCCTCAAGTTGTGCCAGGGGAAGTATAGGCTGGATGTTAGGAGGAAGTTCTTCACCGCAAGAGTGATTGGCATTGGAATGGGCTGCCCAGGGAGGTGGTGGAGTTGCCGTCCCTGGAGGTGTTCAAGAAAAGCCTGGATGGGGCACTTAGTGCCATGGTCTGGTTGGTTGGACAGGGCTGGGGGATAGGTTGGGCTGGCTGAGCTTGGAGCTCTCTTCCAACCTGGCTTGATTTGATTTTGTGATTCTAAGTGTAACTGTGTATAACAAGTCTCTTATCACCTCGCCATGACTCCTTATATCTCATCATAGAAACAATGCATTAACACAACCCAGGCGATGTACATTCCAGTCCTTAACATACTTCATGCTTTCTTTTTCCCCTGGGCCAGGCATTCCACTCTCTTCTCCCCCATGGGAAGCACCCTGAAGCTGTGGGAATGAAGGTTGAATGCTCTGTACACAGCTCACTACTTTTCCCTCTTTACATTTCTTCTTCTCGGGTTCCCACATGCCCCCCACAGAGATCATCGAGCGGGTGAAGAGTGGGGAGTGCCCCAGCTTCCGCCCCTCAGCCAGCGTCGGGTGCCACATGGAGGAGCTGGGCCAGCTGATGCAGCACTGCTGGGCCGAGGACGTCCTGGAGCGCCCTGACTTCAATCAGATCAAAGTCCAGCTCCGCAGGTTCAACAGGTATACCTCTGCCTCCTCTGAGCTCCATGGGTGAGGGGGTGACCCCCAGGAAGGGTCCTTGGGGTGGGTGCTCACCCCCTGCCCACAGGGAGAGCAGCAGCAACATCCTGGACAACCTGCTGTCGCGCATGGAGCAGTATGCCAACAACCTGGAGGAGCTGGTGGAGGAGCGCACCCAGGCCTACCTTGAGGAGAAGCGCAAGGCTGAGGCTCTGCTCTACCAGATCCTGCCCCAGTGAGCACTGAGGGGGGGGGGGACTTCTGCATACCCTGACACTGCTGGGAGCCCCAAGGCATCACCCCAGCATGCCCTGCCTGACCCCCATGGGTGCCCTGCATGGCTTGGGATGCTTGAAGGAGATGGAGACACTGAAGACCTCTACATGTCTTAAAACTGGGGGTGTTTGGAGGGGCTGGGGACACCAAGGACCTCTACATGGCTTGGAACTGAGGACCTCCAGACTGCTGTATGGCTGTATGACTCACTGCAGAGTCCCTCTGCAGTGGTTCCCTAGGACTTGGGGTACCTAAAGGAGCCAGGGGTGACCCCAGATCCCCCTTCATGTCTCAGGATTGAGTGTCCTCAGAGGGCTGGTATAGCTGGAAGCTGGGGACACCATGGCCCTGGGGTGGGTTTGGGGAGCTTTGCCCACCCCCTCACCCAGCCCCTGCATCCCCCCAGCTCAGTGGCAGAGCAGCTGAAGAGGGGGGAGACAGTGCAGGCTGAGGCCTTCGACAGTGTCACAATCTACTTCAGTGACATTGTGGGCTTCACCGCCCTGTCGGCAGAGAGTACTCCCATGCAGGTGGTGACACTGCTCAATGACCTCTACACCTGCTTCGATGCCATCATCGACAACTTTGACGTCTACAAGGTGAGCACAGGCGTGGGCATGCACGGGCACATGGATAGACATGGGTATGCATAGGCACACAGACAGATGTGGGCATGCATGGGCACATGGATAGACATGGGTATGCACGGGCACACGAACAGACATGGGCACACATGGACACACAGATACATGTGCACCAAGGTTCATGCTGGACACCCCAGAGACAGTGTCCTGGCACCCAGGACATGTCCCTATTGATGTCCTTTCTGCCCCCCAGGTGGAGACGATCGGGGATGCCTACATGGTGGTGTCAGGGCTGCCAGTGCGCAACGGGAAGCTGCATGCCCGGGAGGTGGCACGCATGGCCCTGGCACTGCTGGATGCTGTCCGTTCCTTCCGCATCCGCCACCGGCCACAGCAGCAGCTCAAACTGCGCATCGGCATCCACACGGGTCAGGGGACACAGAGACAGGGGCATGTCATCCCCATGGGTCAGGGGACATGGAGACAGGGCCATGGCATCTACGTGGCTCAGGGGAGACAGGGACAGGGGCATGGCATCCACACCCATCGGGGGGAGGGGACACATGGCACTCCCATGGCCAGGGCACCCAGTGCTCCCATAGCCCCCAAGGGGACAGGGGAGAGGACACCAGCACCCAGGGGGACACTGGAAGCCCCCAGCAAGGGGGGCTGGGCCAGGACTTGGTGCCAGCAGTGGTGGGGGCTCACTGGGTGCCTCACAGGGCCTGTCTGCGCCGGCGTCGTGGGTCTCAAGATGCCAAGGTACTGCCTCTTCGGGGACACGGTGAACACGGCTTCACGCATGGAGTCCAACGGGGAAGGTGAGGGGGGAGGGGGCTGGCCACTTGGGGATGCTGCTGGGCACTGGCTTGAATCCCCATGAGTGCTCTTGGGGCTGGGACTTGACACACCCATGGGTGCTGTTGGGGCTGGACCCATGAATGCTATCTGGACTGGGCTGGACACCTCCTGCAGCACTCAAGATCCACATCTCGGCGGTGACCAAGGCTGTGCTGGAAGAGTTCAGCTGCTTCGAGCTGGAGCTGCGGGGTGATGTGGAGATGAAGGTGAGGCCCCAGACTCCCCCACCCCAGCAATCCCCTCCATGGCTGCCACACTGGGGACTTCCCCAACCCGGGTGTCACCCCCCACTTTGCATCCTCATCTTGCAGCCCCCTTCCCTGCACCCCAAACCCTGGGGAACCAAGCCCCACCCCCAGCACCTCAAACTTCGGGGGGAATGAGCCCCCTCCCAAAACCTGACCCCTGGGGGTCTGAGTCTCCCCTGCATCCCACCCCATGGACAGTGAGCCCCTCCTCTTTTCTCCACCCCCCTGGCGCCCCCTTTCTCTCCCCAGGGCAAGGGCAAGCTCAGGACTTACTGGTTACTGGGGGAGCGTGGAAGCAGCACCCGAGGCTGACGCCCGGCAGCCTCTTAGCAGCACCCACGACCCCCGGGACTATTCTGGGCACCACCGCCAAGGGCTCCCCCGGACCGGGGCCAACTGTGAAGGGGGGGCACCAGCAGCAAAACAGGGGCTGGATGTGTCCCCCCGCTTTGACCTGCACCAAACTGCGCCTCGACTCCTCCCGGGGTGAGGCAAACACCTCGAGGGTGATCCTGGCGGAGGAGCGGGGCCGAGGTCAGGCCGAGGTGGAGTGGACACCCTCGGCTCGGTGTGGGGGAGTCACGAGAGCTCTAACTTTTGTAATAAACTGATGTGTGTGCACTCGCCGCGCGCCTCTGTGCGGTCCCCTGCGCCCTCCTCCCCGGGCCGTCGGGGCAGTGGGTGGCCTCGAAGGGGTTGGGGGCGTAAGGAAGGTCTTTCCCCAAAATGGTAGCAAGGGCCACAAAAAACGGGAGTGGAGCTTTCGGCGTGGGGGAGGGGGGCACTGCGGAAAGGAGGAACCTGCTGGAGGCCTGCGGGGCCGGAGGAGTCGGGAAGGGTCGGCAGAGCGGGGACGGTGAGGAGGAGTTCCGGTGGTGCACATCCTGGTCGGGGGCAGACTCGACTGGGGAATAGGAGACCCCCCCGTGAGTGCCCGACCACGCATGTCCGGGGGGGGGTCTGCGAGGTCCCCCACCATGCCGTGCCTCGGGAGCTCGCGGGGCTGTCCCAAGGGGTCTGGGGAAGTGGCGGCCGTGGCATGTTCCGGGGACGGGGACACAAAGTTCCCGAGGGCTGCCGGGAGGATTCGGGCTGTGCACGTCCGGAGCCTCTCCGGGTGTCCCGGGGGGTTTGGGCTCTCCTGTCCCGCACCAGGGCGGCGCGCGGAGGACAGCGCGCGGAGGGCGGAGCATCCGCGCGGGCAGGCTCCACCCTCTTTCCCCTATTGGTCGAAGAGTAAGAGGCCCCCCCCTCCCGCCAGCTGTGCTGTCACTCCGAGTCTCATCTCTGTCGCCATTGGTTAGGATGTGGGGGGTGGGCACTTCCGGTTGCCGGCCGCTTCCTCTTCCCGCCGGGCCCTCCCGTCCCTCCTCCAGTGACTTCCGGTCGCGGCGCTGGGTGGGGGGTGTGGAGTCGCCGCTGCTCCCCTCCCCCCGGCACCGAGACCACCGCCAGGCCCTGTCGGAGCCCCCCTTACCCCTGGCGGCAGCCGCTGCGCCAGCCCCGACCTGTCCCGCACCGCCCTGGGGGACCTGTCACCCCCCACCTGGCCACCCCCGCCTCGGCGGGGTACCTCCGGGACCTTCCTCCCTGCAGGCTTCCCTCTGGGGGACCTCTTCCCCCAGGCCTCCCTTGCACGCCCGGTGGTCCGTACCCCTTCCTCCCTACAGCCTCCCGGGATCTCTCCTGCCCCCCCTGCACCCTTTCCTACGTCCCGTCCCATAGCACAGGGCACCGGTCGCAGGCCCCAGGCCTGTCCTAGTCAAAGAGCAGCCCCTTCACCCCTGCTGAAGGGGGCAGCCCTCCGCCCCCCCCGCCCCGTGTCCCACTCCTGCGTGGGGTGAAGCTCCTGAGGAGCATACAGGGGTGTCCCCATCCCCTCCACCCCATTGCAGAACTGGGGGTGCTCTAGAGGGGACATTTCTGGTAGCACCCCCTCCTCGACCTTCCACGACGAAGAGCTGGGTGGGGGGACATCGCCAAGGAAAAAGGGGGGGGGGGGGCTTCTCTCAGGCCGAGCCCCCTAGATAGGGGCTGCCTTCCCCCCTTTTTTCCCCCCCTGCCCCAGCCATGGAGATGCAGAAGGGGAAGGGGGGAACAGCAGGAGGAGGAGGGAAGTTGCTGGTCTCCACTCTTCTGGATGCCAAGGATGAGATGGAGGAGGTAGGTGCCTGGGGCTTGGGGCAGGGGGGGCTCCAAGGGGTGGGTTAAGGGCTCAGGCTGCTCCCCTTGCCCATCACTGGGGTCTCCATGGCCACGTTGCTCCAGCCCTTTTTGTGCGGAGTGGCCACAGGTGGTGGAGCAGGACTAGGCTGGAGAGTTGGGCAGGGAGGAACCTCTTGAGGTTCAAGCAGGATGAGTGGCAGAGTCCTGCACCTGGGGAGGAACAAGCTGCAGCAGTACCGGGGAGGAGGTGACCTGCTGGGGAAAAGCTCTGTGGAGCAGGACTCAGGAGTGCTGCTGCCCTCTGTTCACCAGGCCACAGGTGGCACAGTCCTGTCCTTCTTGTGGGAGCTTTTCTTCCTGCACTGGGAAAAGAGACCTGATTTACAGGTGGGAATGGCTTGGGATCTTGCTAGGACAACTGGGATCTGCTCCTGGTGTGGAGGAGCTGTGGAAGGGCTGGAACTGGGTGAGGTGGATGCATTGCCTAGGCCTTGGTTTGCGTCTGCCTCTTGGTGTCAGCTCAGGAAGTGCTGGGGGCTCTTCCTAAAGCTGGGTTGGTATGTGTGGGGTGTTTGGAGCTCATTAAATGGTACAGACCAAAGGAAAATACACCCATGCTGTTTTGTGGCTCTGGGGGAAAAGGGGTGGGAGCTGGCGTGGCAAGGCCTCAAGGTCTGGCAGCTCTCCTGTGCCAGTTGCAGGCTATTTATGTGCCTTCGGAGCACTCCTTGGCCCCTGTGTGTGTCTTGGGTCCTGTCCAGGTCTGAACAAAATGTTCCAGCTTTGGACCCATGGCAGCTCTGTGAGCCCAGCATGTCTGGGAGCTTCATCTGGGCTTGAAAAATCAGCTCCAGGCAACTGATGTGGCTTTCTTGGGATCCTGCTTGCTCCCACCTGGGGTCTTTCTCTAAGATCATCAGGTCTGGGAAGGAGCCACCGTGAGTTGGGTGAGCTCAAGGAGCTTGGGTCTGGTGGTGTGACACACCCTGCAAACACCAGGGGAAGGCTTTGCAGATGCAGGCCTTGCTTCACCAGCAACCCTTCCTCTTGTAGCTCTTAAACCCCTGGAAAGCAGGATTTTCACCTCAAAGGCCATTCAACTGGGACAGACTTTGGGCATTGATTGCGTTCCTGAGTGCCAATGGATTTGCTGTCACCACTTTGGAGTTTATTGTGTTAAGGACTCAAACAGGAAACAAGAGAGAGTACAGAGGAGAAAAAGCCATACAGGGCCTGCAGTAAACAGGCTGCAGTGTGTGGGGAGAACAAGGCAAGAGGGACCTGGAGCTGCTGGAGTGGGGCTAAATGAAGCCACAGAGGATGAGAGGGCTGCAGAACCTCTGCTGTGAAGACAGGCTGGGAGAGTTGAGGTTGTTCAGCTTGGAGAAGAGACGGCTGCAGGGAGGCCTCAGAGCAGCTTTGAGGACTTGGAATGGGCTCCAGGAGAGCTGGGGAGGGACTTTGGATAAGGGCTGGAAGTGAGAGGATGAGGGACAATGGCTTTGAGCTGGGAGAGGGGAGACTGAGATTGGGGAGGAGAAGTTCATTAGTGTGAGGGTGGGCAGAGTCTGGCACAGGTTGCCTAGGGAGATTGTGGATGTTCCCTGCCTGGAAGTGTTCAAAGCCAGGTTGGATGAGGCCTTGAGCAGCCTGGGCTAGTGGAGGTGTCCCTGCCCATGAATCTCTGCGGTCCTTTCCAACCCAACCCATTCCAGGATTCTACGAACCTTAAAGGTCTTTTCCAGCCAGAACAGTTCTGTGATTCTATCCCAACTTCATCTTGGGGCCCAGCTCTGCTCTTTGAGTGAGCTCTGCCTCAAACCCAGCCTTGCACCATGGTCTTGGCCTTGTGCCAAAGTGACATCGCTGTGGTCTTGAGGAGCTGCCCCAAGTGACTCTTTGGCTCTTCAAATGGTGCCCGCAGACCTTCTCGAGCTGGCAGGGTGGCTCAGAGCCTTTGCAGGAGCCAAGCGCACCAGACAGCTCTGCTGCCATTCAGTGGGACTTGGACAGGCTGGAGGTTTGGGCAGGAAGAAATTGAATGGAATTCATCGAGGGGAAGTGTGGAGTCTTACGCCTGGGAAAGAACAACCCCAGGTATCAGTATAGGTTGGGGACTGACCTGTTGGAAGACAGTAAAGGGGAAAAGGATCTGGGGGTCCTAGTGGATGGGAGGTTGCCCATGAGCCAGCACTTGTGGCCAGGAGGGTCAGTGCCATTCTGGAGTGGATTAGAAGGGCTGTGGAGAGAAGTTCTTCTGCCCCTCTACTCTGCCCTGGTGAGGCCATATCTGGGGTACTGTGTCCAGTTCTGGGCCCCCCAGTTCAGGAGTGACATAGGACTGCTGGAAAGAGTCCAGCATGGAGCCACAAAGATGATGAAGGGAATGGAACAGCTCTGTTATGAGGAGAGCCTGAGGGAGCTGGGGCTGTGCTGCTTGCAGAAGAGACTGAGAGGTGACCTCATCAATGTTTATAAGTATGTCAAGGTGAGTGCCAGGAGGCTGGAGCCAGGCTCTGCTGGGTGATGGCTGATGCCAGGCCAAGGGGCCGTGGTAGAAGCTGAGGCATAGGAAGTTTCATTTAAACATGATGAGGATTTTTTTTTTCTTTGAGGGTGACAGAGCCTTGGAACAGGCTGCCCAGGGGAGTTGTGGAGTCTCTCTCTCTGGAGATATTAATGGAAATATTCAAAACCTGCCTGGATGTGTTCCTGTGTGATCTGCTGTAGGTGCTCCTGCTCTAGCAGGGCGTTTGGACTGGATGAGCTTTGGAGGTTCCTTCCAGCCCCTGACATTCTGTGGTTCTGTGACTCTGTGAAGCAGGGCTCTGGCATCAGTGGCTGCTGCTCAGCCTGCTCAGGTGTGGACAGGGTGTGGAGCAGCTCCTGGTGCTGAGGAGGCTGCACTGCTCTTGTCCTTCCCTGCTTTGATTCTTTGTTTCAGAGGCTGGAGAGGTGTGTGGGCATTGTCAGCTCACTGACCAGCGGGCTCTCGGAGAGGGAGGCCAACGATGCCCTGAACGCTCACGTAAGTGGCCTGCCCTGCAGGGGGGACACTGCCTGGTGGAAGGAGATGTTGTGCCCAGGCCAGCCAGGCAGGAAGCACAGGCAGAGGACTCTTGCTGCTCTCAAGGCGACCCAGAGCTGTTAACTCTTTCAAGACCAAGCACCATGGCTCTGATCTTTGTCTCCTCACTGATTTGACAGCCACCTGCAGAGCAGCTTCTTGCTGCAGCCCAGCTGAGAGCCTCTCTGCACATGGGCAGAGGCTGTCCCTGTGCTGCTGCTGTTTATATTCTGTGTGTATTTTTGCAGTTCTGCACTGCTGGGATCAGCTTTTTCCTGGCCTCCACATAGCCAGACCACTGGAAAGGGCAGGTTCAGCCTTTCTGTCTGGGGCTGGAGCATTTTCTCTAACCCTGCAGAGTCTCGAAATACTCTGCAGTGAGCTGCAGATGTTACCCTATAAGGCCAGCTGTGGTGTGACAGGCCTGTGGGCTTTCAGACACTCCCTGTGCTCTCACATGTGTTGGTTGCGTTTTTTTTCCTCCCCAGAACACCTTGTTGGTGTCAGATATGCTGAGTTGCCTTTCCTTAATAGGAAAGGATCAGCAAACCTGGATTTCAGGACACTGAAGCTAATGAAATCCTTCCTCACTTGGGTGAGCAGGTTGTAGAAGAGTCTGGAAGGAAGAGCCTGGGCAGATCCCCAGCTGCAGGACAGGGATCAGGAACCTGCTGCTGTTCTTGCCAAGGGCTTTGTTGTTCCTTGGGAATGAAATATTCTGAACTGGTGCCCCTAAAACCACTGGGAAGCTTCCAGTACCAAGAGGTTTGCCCATCACAAACTTCACAGCAGAGTACAAACTTCACAGCAGGGTACAAACCTCGGGGAGACCCTGACTTGTGGTTTTATTCCCTTGTGATCTCACTGGGAATTGCTCATGGGGCTGCTGGCTGGTTTTGGTGGGCCTGAGAGGCTGTTGTGCTTCCTCCAACTTCCCTCTGAGCTCACTAACAACTCCTGTCTTTTTCTCTCAGATATGCAAAGGAACCCCCCAGCACGAGGAGATCTGCCTGGGGCTCTTCACCCTGGTCCTGACCGAACCTGCCCAGGCACAGAAGGTAGGAGACTGATGCCCACCCTGAGACACCTCACAGCACCTTGGCTTTCTTCTGGCTGTGCCCAGTGTGTAGCTCTGGATCATCTTACCCTGTGCCCTCACTGTCCCCAGCCTCCTGCAGCTGGCACAGAGAGAGGAAGTGGAAATGCCCCACATTCCTGGGGGGGCTGTGGAGAGGGGGCTTGAGCTGCCCTCACCAGTGGATGGTACAGAGGTGGCACAGCCCTGCCCCTGCCTGCAGTGTGGGGTCAGCTGAAGCCCACAGGTCCCCTCCAGCCTCTTTGGTGCCAGCCAGGAGAGATCAGCTGTGGTGAAGTTGTCCAGCTGAGGGGAGGGACACTTGACCTTCTTCAAATCTGCCAGTGGCAGCAGCTGGCCAGCAGGTCTCCCTCTCCCACCTTTTAATTAAAGTTCTACCCTCGGATCAGGGGGCACCAAGCCCTCCCCCCGCACAGCTCAGTGCTTCCCTTGCGTCTCTCCTCTGCCCCGCTGCCAGGGTCTCTCCTCCACTCCATGGCTGTTTCCCTCTTTTCCCCTGATTTCAAGCAGCCATTTGTCACTTGTCCCTTCCTGGTCCTTAAGTGGCCTGGGTGAGCAGTGGCTCCAGGGGCCTCTGGATTGTTGCAGCTTTGGCAAGAGTCATGAGAGACAGATTCTCTCTCTCCCACCCCTCCATGAGCTGCTGCAGCCCTAAAGGTCCTCCTCAGTCATTTGGATCGTTGCTGCCATCATTGTGCCAGAGGCAGGGCCCTGTCCACCCAGCTGGTGGTGGATGCGTGCCATCCTGCTGGGACTTGTTCTCCTCTGGCCGTTGTGCTTCAGGCCAAGCTGTGAGCTGGGGTTGGGTTCTCTGCAGGTTTTGCCTTTTGGTGTTGGGGGAAGTGTGTGCTAAGCAAAGCCCAGAGCTGCCAAACTTCCTTAGGTAAGAGGATTATGGTGTCCTTCCTCCTGGGGCTTAAATAATCAGCCTGAAGTGAATCCCTTAAATGTCTCATCCAAGTGTTTGTCCCAGGCCTTATGCTGCCAGGATCAGCTCAGATGCTCAGGATCTGAGTTCTGCCCTGAACAGGAACAACAGCAGTACAGGGTAGGAGGGACCTGCTAGGAAGCAGCTCCACAGAGAAGGATCTGGGGGACAGCAACTTGCCCATGCACCAGCAGGGTGCCAGGAAGGCCCCAAGGGTCTGCTGGGGGCATTCAGAAGAGTGTGACCAGCAGAGCAAGGGATGTTCTGCTGTTCTTTGCTCTGCCCTGGAGAGGCCTCATCTGGAGTGTTTGGGCCAGTTCTGGCCTCCCCAGTTGCAGAAGGACTGAGAGCTACCGGCGAGGGTCCACTGGAGGCTGGGAAGGTGCTGAATGGCCTCGAATAGCTCTGAGGAGCAAAGGCTGAGAGCCTGCAGAAGAGCAGCCCCAGAGGGCATCTGCTCAGTGCTTAGGAGAGCTAAGTTGGCAAAATGTCCATCTTGTTGGTGCTCCTAGGGGTGCGCCAAGATGGTCGTAATCCAAGCAGAGGAGGTGGGATCCAGACAGGGCCAGCACCTGACAATACCTAATTTGTGTTTGGTGTTTTCCACACGGAGCAGAAGCTTCACTCGAGGCCTGGCAGCCCCCAGGGCCCCTGGCACCCCAGCGGGTGGTGTTTGTGTTTCTTTTCCAGGGCTGCTGCAGCCTAGGGAGATGTTGTGAATTCCTGACCAGGTTGTCCTCTGCGTGGAGCCGCTGGGTCTGGCTCTGCGTCATGGGTGTTCATTTAGCATTTTCAGAGTGGTTAATGGCCCCAGACTGTCTCCACCTCTGGGTTCTGGGCCTTTGGCTGGGATATTTTTGCATGGTGCTGGATGAGAAAGGGAGGAGGAGGCCTGGGCATCATCAGGGAGTCTCATCAAAAGGATCTTCTGAGGCCTCATTATCTCTCTGGCAGAAAATGCAGGGACCAGACCCCTGCTCTCTGTAGTATCCTGGCATTCTCTGGCTGAAATTAACCTCGGTGCAGCACCAATTAGCAAATTGCTTCCTAATTACCCCCACCACCAGCTGTCCTAAGCAGAGGGCAGGTGGGAGCCACCCCCTTTGCTCTCTGGCCTTGTCTGGCTGCTGGTAGCAGGTGGCATTGGGTTGGAAGGGACCCTCCAAGGTCCCCTTGTCTGACCTTCCTGCAGGCAGCAGGGACACCTCCAACTGGAGCAGGCTGCCCAGGACCATATCTATTCTGATCTTGAGTGTCCCCAGATCAGGGACCTTGTGTCAGCAGAAGCAGGTGGCCTGGACATGATCTCCCTCAGCTCCTGCATCTCCACGGAGCTGCCCTGATGCTGAACCGCCAGAACGCTGCAGCGACCCCGAGTCCTGTGCAGGCGTCTTCAGCGCAGTGACAGTTGTCACTGGAGCAGTGAGTGGCTTAGGTGGCCTGGACTTGACTGATCCTTCCTGAAGCAAGGCATTTGGGTGCCCCCAGCATGTTCTCTGATCAGTTTCTGTGTGGCTGTTTGGTCAGGCTTGATACAGCCAGTTTGTTTTGTGTTCTGGGCCTGCCCCTGTGACTACAGAACCACAGAATCGATCAGGGTCAGAAAGGACCACAAGGACCATTCAGTTCCACCCCCCTGCCATGGGCAGGGACACCTCACACCAGATCAGGCTGCCCACAGCCTCATCCAGCCTGGCCTTAGACCCCTCCAGGGATGAGGCTTCCACCACCTTCCTGGGCAACTCGTTCCAGTCTCTCACCACCCTCATGCTGAAGAACTTCTTCCTCACCTCCAGTCTGACTCTCCCCATTTCCAGCTTGGTTCTGTTACCCCCAGTCCTATCACTCCGTGACATCCTGAAGAGTCCCTCCCCAGCTTTCTTGTAGCCCACTACAGATACAGAAAGGCTACAATAAGGTCACCTTGAAGTCTTCTCCTCTCCAGACTGAACAGCCCCAACTCCCTCAGTCTCTGCTCACAGCAGAACAGCTCCAGTCCTCTGCTCATCCTCGTGGCCTTTCCTTGGCCACCCCCCAGCACCTCCATACCCCTCTTGTCCCAGGGGCTCCAGAACTGAACACAGTACTCCAGGTGGGGTCTCACCAGTGCAGAGCAGAGTGTGAGGATCACTTCCCTCACCCTGCTGCCCGCACTGCTCTTGCTGCAGCCCAGCTTCTGGCTGTTCTCTGGGCTGCCAGAGCACACTGACAGCTCATAGTGAGCTTCTCATCCACCAGCACCCCCAAGTCCCTCTTCTCAGGGCTTCTCTCAAGCTATTTCTTGCTCTCCTCTGCTGCAGTGCTACAGGGACCTGGCCCTGGTGAGCCGGGATGGGATGAACATTGTGCTCAACAAGATTAACCACATCCTGATGGAGAAGTACCTGAAGCTGCAGGACACCTGCCGGACACAGGTGAGGAGAGGACTCTGGGCCCAGAACTGCTCCTTTCACAACTGCCAGGTCAAGGATGAGCAGAGAGCAGCTGAACATGGAGGGCTGAAGGAGCAGGCAGCACAAGGGAGCTGCTTTGCTCCATGTTGAAGACTCACCTTTGGAAGGAAAGGTGGTGATGGGAGGAGGCCACAGGGCTTAGAGAGGTGGTGTTGGAGAGGCTGCTGGGAAGCAGCTGCACAGAGAAGGACCTGGCAATGCTGGGGCACAACAAGATTCCCAGGAGCCAACAGGGTGCCCTCATGGCCAAGAAGGCCCCAAGGGTCTGCTGGGAGCACTCAGAAGGGTGTGGGCAGTAGGGCAAAGGAGATTCTGCTGCTGCCCCTCTGCCGTGCCTTGGGGAGGTCTCATCTGGAGTGCTCTGCAGATGCAGAGGGCCTGGAAGCTACTGGAGAGAGTCCAGTAGAGTCTGGGAAGGTGCTGAGAGGCTGGAGGAGATGATGTGCAGATGCTGGGATCTGGGGTGCTGCCCTCTCCTTTCTCTCTGCCCAGCTGGTCTGGCTGCTGCGGGAACTGGTGAAGAGTGGAGTGCTGGGTGCTGATGGTGTCTGCATGACCTTTATGAAGCAGATCGCAGGTGAGTTGTGCCACGGCAGCAAGGTGGGCACTGCTGGCATCTCCCCAGCTCATGCCACCAGGCTGGGTGCTTTCTGTGCCCTTCCAGGGCTGCTCTTGCCATCAGAACCAGAGCTGCCAGGAGGCCAGGTCCAGACAGGCTTCTGCCAGTGTCTCTGTGCCCAGCTTATGGGCACTGAGCCTGCCCCAACCTGTCTGGTGAGGAAATCTCTCCAGGGAGGCTGGAGCCAGGGATCAACCTTCAAGAGTCTGCTGCTCCCAGCAGCCTCCACAGCTGAATCACCAAAGCCAGGAGGCTTCTGGCAGATGCTGCCCAGCAGGAAGCTTTGGTTCCTGCTGCTGCCAGCACTCGCCCCACAGCTCTGCACGAGGGCACCAGGAGCAGCCTTAGCTCCTGCTCTCACCCCTGAGGTGGCAGGAGCCACACATGCAGCGCTTCTGTAGCTCACCAGAGCCTTATGAGGCTACTTCACCCCTGTGAAGTCAGGAGGTGCCAGCCCTGATCACAGGGGCACTGGAACGGTGCCTCAGTGCCTTCTCTGTGTTCTGTCCTCGGCACTGCTGGCATCCACCAAGTGGAAGCCCAGTGTCTCACCTGGCACTGCCTCCTTGCTGTACAGGGCCAGGCAGCCTGGCTTGGGAATTGCTTTCTCTGCTCTTCAGGGAAGGAAGAATGGGGAGGGAGGGGACGGAGTCCTGGGCTGCAGCCAGGCTGCCCTGGCCCCTGTGTTGCAGAGCAAATGGGCAAGGGCTGAAACCTCCTGCTGGAGGCATCCTCTTGGTTCACCTTCCTTGCACCTCCCCGTCTGGGGCCCCTGATCTCCCTGCCTGTCTCACTGCTCACCACGTTTGTGATGCTCTCATTGTCGTGATCCCATTGTTTTGACCTGCCTGCCTGAGCCCTTTTCCATGCTCCCTCTCTGCTCTGTGCCAAAGGCTCCACCTCTGTGCCAAAGGCCCATGCTGGGGGCTTGGAGCCACCACCAGGACACCTGCTTGTCTGCATGAAGCTTTGGCCAGTCCTTGCAGATGTTGCTTCCCTTTTTTTTTTTTCTTTAACTCAGTAGCTGGAATGTTTTTTTTTGAGCTACTGAATCCTATCCCTTTCTGGCTTATCTTTTTGCTCTCCAGAAGGATAGTTTCTGACTCCATGTTCTCCCAGTCACTGGGAGACTGGAGATGAGAAAGAAATTCTTGAGTGAGGGTGAGGAGACCCTGGAATAGGTTGCCCAGGGAGGTTGTGGGTGCTCTTACCCTGGAGGTGTTCAAGGCCAGGCTGGATGAGGCTGGTGGGAGGTGTCCCTGCTATGGCAGGGGATTTGGGACTGGATGATCTTCAAGGTCCCTTCCAACCCATTCTAGGGTTGTGTGAGGTCTTTTGCAGCTGAAGCATTTCTATGATCCCATCTCCATCACAGAATTGTTGGTTGCCTTCCTGGGAAAGCAGGCAGCCAGGTGCTTGGTGGTTTGGTTGAGCCTGGCAGCAGAGCCTCAGCTGTTCCTCTGTTGAGCTCTCTCTTCCCTGCTGGCCTTCCAGGTGGGGATGTGACAGCAAAGAACATCTGGTTGGCTGAGAACGTCCTGGAGATCCTGACTGAGCAAAGGTAGGGTTGGTGGGGGAGGCCCTGGGAGGAGGCTGAGGGCAGCAGGGCAGAGCTCTCCTCACCTGACTGCTCATGGGAGTTTGTCCTGCTGTGGAGTGAGGCAGTGCTAGGGTGGCAACAGCTTGCACGGGAGCCTGCTGCTGGGCTTCCTGCTCTGGAGACCTCTGTGTGCCCAGACATGGTCAAGCTGTGCCACAGCTCCCTAGCTGTAGAAGCCCTCTCGCTGCAGGTTGTAGGGCAGTGTCCTGAAGGCCCCCAGTTAGCAAACTGCTGTGGGGTTTGGACTGTGCCAGGGTCTGCAGGGGGTGTTCAGCCTGGGAGAGAGGCTGAGGGGAGACCTTGTTTCTCTCTATAGCTCCCTGAAAGGAGCCAGGTTGGGGTTGGGCTCTTCTCCCAAGGAACAAGGGACAGGACAGGATGAAATGGCCTCAGGTTGCCCCAGGACAGGTTCAAGTTGGACTTAGGAAGAAACTTCTCCACTGAAAGGGTTCTCAGATGCTGACCCAGGCTGCCCAGGGAGGTAGCTGAATGCCTGTGCCCATGGGTTTCTGAGCTGTAGTGCTGAGGGCCATGGTCCAGCACCATGGTGGAGTTAGAGAAGGGTTGGATGGACTAAAGGAGCTTCATCCACCTCAAATCATTCAGGGGGTCTCTGACAGGACCATTTCCTGAGGTGCAGCACCCAGTAGATGTTGAGCCTCCCCTGCTCTAGCAGCAGCTTGGCTCTGGAGCAGCAGGCAGGAATCTTCTCTGGGCTGTGGGGGAGGTTTTCCTCTCGGAGGAGTCGGATGTGGTTAATTACCCAAAAAGCTTCCTGTGTTTAAACAGCTCCTGCCTCATCAGGGCTGCAACTTTAATTTGTTGTGGAGAGGCCATCTGGGAGGTATTGTCGTGTGAGCTCAGCATTGTCCTGCCTTGGCAAAGCAGCCACCAGCTGCTGATGAGCAGAATTCCTCCTGCAGCCCTTCCCTGGGGCGGGGGCAGTGCTCTGACCTCAGGCTCTCACCCACTGTTGCCCCAGGAGCAGAAGACCCTCCTCAGGTTGCTCCTTGCCCTGGTCCAAATCCAGGTTTTCAAGCATTTATTTGGTCAAAGCTGCCAGCCCTGGGGATTCTGATCCCAGGAGGAGCTGTGCTGCTGCTGTGAGTACCAACTGCTGCCACCATGCATGGAGACACTCTCACACCTTCTGGGCTTGGGTGGCCCTTGGCTCTTCACCTTATTTCCTTCGTGCTAAGCTCAACTCTTCCCAACCAAGTTTTGAGCCCCTGCCAGCTCTTCATGTCATAGAATCACAGAATTGGTTGAGTTGGAGAAGCCCTCTGAGATCATCCAGTCCAACCATCAACTCAGCACCACCATGGCCACAGATTTCTTCAGCACCTTTGCTGCTGTTTCCCCCTTTGTTGGTGCTCCTCACCCCAGCACCGTTGGAGCAGCTCAGAAATGCTTCTCATCTGAAGTCTCCCTGCCCATGCAACCAGAGGATGTTAAGGATGTCAACCCAAACCAGTCTGTGAGACCTGAACTGGGATTATTTAGACTGGGGAAAAGGAGGCTGTGGGAAGACCTTCTGGCTCTCTATGATTCCCTGAAAGGAGGCTGGAGCCAGATAGGGGTTGGGCTGTTATCTCAAGGAACAAATCCTCCCAGGGTCTTTCAAGGCTGAACAGCCCCAGCTCCCTCAGCCTGTCCTGCTAGCAGAGGTGTGAGAGAGAACCTGATGAAGGTACCACCAGGGTGTTGGGTGCAGCACAGGAAAAGCCTTGAGATCTGCAGCTTGGAGTGAGCCCAGAGAGCAACCTGCAGCTCCACGATGGGGTTTCTCTCATGGGTCGTGAGAAGAGCTTTAGCTAAAGCCAGGCAGTGTGGAGATCATAGAATCAGTCAGGGTTGGAGGAGACTACAAGGATCATCCAGTTCCAGTCCCCCTGCCATGGGCAGGGACACCTGACACCAGATCAGGCTGATCAGAGTCTCATCCAACCTGGCCTTAAACACCTCCAGGGATGAGGCTTCCGCCACCTCCCTAGGCAACCAGTTCCAGGCTCTCAACACCCTCATGCTGAAGAACTTCTTCACCTCCAGTCTGAGTCTCCCCATTTCCAGCTTTATTCCGTTCCCCCCAGTCCTGTCACTCTTTGACATCCTAGAAAGTCCCTCCCCAGCTTTCTTGTAGCCCCCTTCAGATACCGAAAGGCCACAGTAAGATCCTGGAGCCCTCGAGCTTGGGCTTCATTCCCAAAGGCAGAGCTGACTCCAGCACTGCCCGGCCTCAGCCAGGAGCAGCAAAGCAGAGCAAGTACTCAAGGTGGGGAGCAGTCTGTGGATGTACATCCTTGGAGGTGACACGAGAAGCTGGAGGCCCTGCCCTTGCTGTTCCCTTTCTGCCTCGGTTTCCTCTGTCCTAGGTCTCCATATCTGCATCACTTCTGGCTGTGGGTCCCTCTCAGTGGTGGCTGAAGGGGTCCTGGCTGGTTTCCTTTGCAGGGAGTGGGTGCTGAAGAGCAGCCTGCTGATCGCCATGGCCGTCTACACCTACCTGCGCCTCATCGTGGATCACCACGGCACGGTGCAGCTGCAGGCCCTGCGCCAGAAGGAGGTGGACTTCTGCATCTCCTTGCTCCGGGAGCGGGTGAGCAGCTGGAAGGGCTGGCAGGGAGGGGGAGAAGACCTTGCTGAGCTTTTCTTCTGGTGGCAGTGCCCATGTTCCTCATAGCATGTCAGGGGCTGGAAGTGACCCAAAGAGATCATCAAGTCCAACCCCCCTGCAAGAACAGGCCCATACAGTCTAGCTCAGTTCACATAGGAACACATCCAGAAAGGCCTTGAAAGACCTACAGAGAAGGAGACTCAACAGCCCCTCTGGGGAACCTCTTCCAGTGCTCTGGGACTCTTACAGTAAAGAAGTTCCCCTTTGTGTTCCCTCCTGTGCTGCAGCTTCCATCCATTGCTCCTTGGCCTATCCCAGGGAGCAGTGAGCAGAGCCTGTCCCCCCACTCCTGACCCCCAGAGCCTGTCCCCCTCCTCCTGGCCCCCAGCCCTCAGATATTTAAAAACTAAATCCCCTCTCAGTCTTCTCTTCTCCAGACTCTCAGCCCCAGGTCCCTCAGCCTTTCCTCGTCAGGCAGTGCTCCAGTCCCCTCATCATTCTTGTAGCCCTCCTTGGACTCTCTCCAGCAGATCCCTGTCCTCTTCAAATGGGGAACCCAAAACTGAAGGCAGTGCTCAAGATGGGGTCTCCTCCTGCAGCTGGATGTGTGAGACCAGCTGTGTTTCCTCAGGGCCACATCCCAGCTCTCAGAATCACAGTGCCAGGACAAGGGGAAATGGGTTTGAGCTGGAAGAGGGGAGACTGAGACTGGAGAGGAGGAGGAAATTCTTTGGAGTGGGGTTGGGGAGAGCCTGGAACAGGTTGCCCAGGGAGGTGAGAGATGCCCCATGCCTGGAACTGCTCCAGGTCAGCTGGTCTGGGGCTCTGGTTGGGGCTGTCCCTGCTGGCTTCAGGAGCTTGTATTGGATGAGCTATGGAGGTCCCTTCCAGCCCAAGGCTCTCTCTCATCCTAGGAGTTAAATCCCCCTTCCACAGGTCAGGGAGCAGCTCAGCCACTTCCAGTGCATGCCAGGAAAGTCAGTCAGCAGCAAACCCCAGAAGGTTGTCCCTGCCCAGCCCTGGAGCTGCACGTCCAGAGGACGCTGCAGGACTGTGGCCGCTCAGCACCAGCCCAGCGCTGCTGGAACCTCCTCAGCACCTCCAAGCCACTCAGGCTCACACCTGAGAAACCCCAACTGGATCTGTGCAAAGGGAGGGGGCAGCAGGGCAGTGCTGCAGCCTGGCTGGGGACTCCAGGCTCTGCTGCTACCCCAGCACAGGATCACAGAAACATCCAAGTTGGCAGAACCCCTCAGGATCACCAAGTCCAACCTCTGACCTTACTCTACAAAATTCACCTTAAACCATATCCCCAAGCACCACATCCAGATGACTCTGAAACACATCCAGGGTGGGTGACTCCACCATCTCCCTGGGCAGCTCATTCTGTGGGGCAGGCAGGCTGTGAGTGGCTTCTGAGATTTCTTACAGCAGCCACAGAAGTACAGTGTGATAGGTGTGGAAGGGACCTCTGGAGATCATCTGGTCTAGCTCCCCTGCTAAACCAGGTTCATCTAGATCAGGCTGCACAGGAGTGTGTCCAGACAGGGTTGGAAGTGCTTCAGAGGAGACTTCACAACCTCTCTGGGCAGCCTGCTCCAGGGCTCCAGCACCCTCACACTGAAGAAGTTTTTCCTTAAGCTCAAGTGAAGCCTCCTGGGTTCTGTTTTTTTTTCCTGTAGAGAGGCAGAGCAGCTGCTTTGAAGGACCTGCTTCATTTCAGTCTCTCTTATCCATGGCACAGAAGTTACAGTGAGGTTGGGGAGGCTCTGAAACAGGTTGTCCAGGGAGGTTGTGCCTGCCCCCTCCCTGGAGGTGTGGAGGGGCAGGCTGGATGAGGCCTTGAGCAACCTGGCCTGGTGGGGGATGTCCCTGCCCATGACAGGGTGTTGAGACTGGATGATCCTGATGGTCCCTCCCAGCCCATTCCAGGGTTCTATGAAACCATCTCTTTCTGCTGCTGTGGCATCTCAGTGCTTGCGGCTTACCAAGGCCATCCCCTGGGGAGGCTCTGAGTGTCCTCACAGACTTAGAGAAGTCAGCAGCCAGCTCCAGGCCCCTCTTTAACCTGCATCGTGCAGGAGAGGCCACCAAAGGTGGCTGCAGGTAGAAATCCTCAGTTCCAGCCTTGTGGGCAGTGACAGCTCTGCAGTGTCCTGCCTGCTCTCCCCTTCCTCCTTGACCAAGTGTCAAATCTTTTAAGTTCAGAGCCTGGCTGCAGTCCTGGGGAGAAAGGGGCAGATTTATGACTGCTTTGTTTGCTTTCCAAGAGCAGAACATTTTAAAATAGCTGCTGACCTTCCCTGCTGCCAACCCTGCTCACAGGAGCTGTTGGCTTCAAAGCAGGGACAGGAGCAGAGACGCTGTGCAAAGAGTGAATCATCTGGAGCTGGTGGGAAGGTTGAAGGACTCCCTGTTCCTCCCTTCCCCTCCTCCTGCCTCCCCTATCCAGTGCCTTCTCCCTTCCCCCTTCTCAGGAGCAGGTAAAGCACTAAATGAGGTTTTTCCTCATTTTTCTCTTTTTTCTGCTCCCCCCCAGTTCATGGATTGCTTCATGATCGGCCGAGACCTTGTGAGGCTGCTGCAGAACGTGGCGAGGATCCCCGAGTTCGAGCAGCTCTGGAAGGACATCATCCACAACCCCCAGGTCCTGAGCACCCAGTTCACAGGTAGGCAGGGTGGGGGAAGCCTGAGCAAACTGATCTAGTGGAAGGTTGTCCCATGGCAGTGGGGTTTGAACTAGAAGATCTTCAAGCTCCTTTCCGACCCAGACCATTGTGTGATGACTCTAGGAGGTATTTTACAGCTAGAATCTTCCCTTTCCATGCCTTGGAGAAGTGGGCTTCGTAAAATCACAGAATGGTTCAGGTTGGAAGAGACCTCAAAGATCATCTAGTTCCAACCCCCCTGCCATAGGCAGGGACACCTTCCACTAGAACAGGTCACTCAGATGGCTGTAGAGGTTGGCAGGTCCCTGGTGAATGCCCTTTGTGCTGTGTTGTCCCTGTAGCACCCACCCACCCCTCTCTCCCTCCCCAGGTGTCCTGCAGCTCCTCCAGTCCAGGACCTCTCGCAAGTTCCTAGCCTGTCGCCTCACTCCTGACATGGAAACCAAACTGCTCTTCATGACCTCACGGGTAACAGCCTCCTGCCCACCACGGGAGTGTCCTCTGCCTGTGCCACAGCTCTCTGGCTGCTCCATGGTGTCCCAGATCTATTCCTGTGTTAGCACTGGGTGTGGAGGGGAAGGTGCTGCGCTGCTGTGGGGCACTGCACTGCAGCAACCTGTCCAGGACAGGTGGGAGCTGAATTACACAGAAACATCCAGGTTGGCAGAGCCCCTCAGGATCACCAAGTCCAACCTCTGACCCTACTCTACAAAATTCACCTTAAACCATATCCCCAAGCACCGCATCCAAACGACTCTGAAACACATCCAGGGTGGGTGACTCCACCATCTCGCTGGGCAGCTCATTCCAGTCCCTGACCACTCTTTCCATGAAAAATGTTTTCCTAATGTCCAATCTAAACCTGCCCAGGCTCAGCTTGAGGCCATTCCTCCTTGTTCTGTCTCCAGTTACCTGTGAGAAGAGGCCAGCAGCAGCCTCTCCACGATGTCCCTTTCAGGTAACTGGCGACAGCAATGAGGTCTCCCCTCAGCCTCCTCTTCCTCACACCAACCATCCCCAGCTCCCTCATCTGACATTCTCCAGGCCCTTCCCCAGCTCTGTTGCCCTCCTCTGGACTCACTCCAGCACCTCCACATCTCTCTCGTATTATGGTGCCCAAAACTGAGCACAACACTTGCCTGCTCCTGCTGCAGAGCCTTCATGAAGGCATTCTTTAGCCTGTTGGTGTGCTCAGCCCTCAGAGCCTTCTTCCAGTTGGAGAGATCTGAGAAGCAGAGTGTGGGGGAGGCTGGTGGAGGACCCTTTGCTCCTGTGCCCTGGGGGACCAACCCCGGCCCTGGCTGTGCCTGCAGGTGCGGTTCGGGCAGCAGAAGCGGTACCAGGACTGGTTCCAGAGGCAGTACCTGTCCACCCCCGACAGCCAGTCCCTGCGCTGCGACCTCATCCGCTACATCTGCGGCGTGGTGCACCCCTCCAACGAGGTGCTGAGCTCTGACATCCTGCCGCGCTGGGCCATCATCGGCTGGCTGCTCACCACCTGCACGGTGAGCCAGGGCATGGGGTGGGCCACCTGTCCTATCCCAGGGCCCCTGCCACACCAGGCCACTGGTGCCTGCTCTGCCCTTCCCTGCTGCCGGCTGTGCAGGGAGCAGAGGTTGCTGAGCGCTGTGCCACTCGCATACTTCATGGTTTTGCTCTCCCCCAGTCCAATGTTGCTGCCTCCAATGCCAAGCTGGCCCTGTTCTATGACTGGCTCTTCTTCAGCCCCGAGAAGGACAGCATCATGAACATAGGTGAGTTGTGGGGAGGCTTTCCTGGGGTCAGAGGAGGGGGCAATGGCTTCCAGAGCAGTCTGGTAGGGAAAGCCCAACAGATCACCTCCAAAGGTATCTGTGTCCTGCCCAGGGTTTGCTGCCCTGCGGCAGAGCTGCTTTGATGGAACCACTTTGAAGCATTGGTTTGATCTGTGCTGGCAGCAGAAGCCTTTCCTGCCAGGCTGTGGGGGTGGGCCACGAGTGAGGACTGATAGAGCCAAGGGCCTGGGTCTGCAGGGACTAGGAGGGGCTGTGGGCATCTCTGGGACCCTGGACACAGGTGCCCCTGCTCTGTCTCCTTCCAGAACCTGCCATCCTGGTGATGCACCACTCCATGAAGCCTCACCCTGCCATCACTGCCACACTGCTGGACTTCATGTGCCGGGTGAGAGGCCCCAGCTTTGCCTGGGAGCTGCACGGTGGGGGTGGAGTGATGTGGGGCTGGGAAAACAGCCCCTGAGACTTGCCTGGTCCCTCTTGGCACTGATGGGCCAAGGAGACTCCTCAGGAGTGTCATCAAGGGACAGTGTGGAGTGGACAGCCCCAAGCAGCTGCCCAGAGGCCAGGCTCCAAAGATTGCTGGGCACTGGGGTCAGGCTGGGGTTGGGCTGATCCTCACCCACTTGCCTGTGGTGTGCAGCACTGGAGATGTTCTGGGCAGGAGCTGCTTCCAGAGGGACTGCAGCCAGGGCCCCCCCGGCGTGAGCTGCCCGTGGCTGGTGCAGCAGCACCGTGCCGTGTGTCGCTGCTCTCCTTCCTCTGCCAAGACAGAAGCTGGGAGCAGGCCAGTGCTGAGCTGCTCAGCTTCCCGAGGGCCACCCCTGCTCAGGAAGGGCAGGAACAGCGAGGCAGGACACGTGGCTGCGCTCCCCAGAGAGCTGCAGGGCAAAGACCCAGTGCTGCTGAATCCCACAGGAAGGGGAAGTGCAGGAGTCCCTGGGGACAGCGATGCTGGAGCAGCCACAGTGTGCTCTAGCTGCCCACAAACCAAACCAAAGAGCTGCTCCTCCCTCTGCCCCTCCCCCACGTTCCTTAGCGGGTGTGAAAAGCCCTGCAGAGGACCTCAGTGTCTTCTGGCAGCCTCTTCAGTCTGCTCAGACCTGAGACTGGTGAGGGAGACTTCTGCTGGTCTGCCAGGAGCAGGATCAGGCTGTGGGCACTCAGCTGAGTGATTCACCTCTTGAAGGAACCACCAGAGACTTGGGGGAGTCCTTGCTGGCTCCTGACAAAGCCAAGGCTGTTCCTAGAGTTGAAGCATTGGACCTGTGTGTCCTTCATTGATGGGAAAAAGGCTTCCCAGTTCTGCAGAAGGATGAACACAAGCAGGGAAAAGGCTTCTGGACCATTCCCTTCAGCAGCAGATGAAAGGCTTGGCCCAGTGTCATCCCTTGAGGGCAAGCAGAACCTCCCTGCATCAGGGTTCTGCCGGGACCCATCAGCTCATTTTCACAGGACCTCTGAGCTGGTTCTGCCCCTCCGTCCTGTGGGAAGTAGTGCCAGGAGTTGCTGGTTCCAGTAATGTGGTCCAGGGAGGGCTTATGGTGTTTCTGGGAAGCTGGATCTTGCCTGTGCCCTGGGAGCTGGAAAGGCTGTCAGTTGCATCACCCAGCTTCGTGTGCTCCCATCCCTGGCCTGGCTAAAAGCAGCTGCTGGCTTCTGGAGATGGACGGAAGGTCCCTGGGATGAGCCAGACTGCAGGGGGTAGTCCTCTTGCTGTCCCCAGAGGCAGAGGCCTGCTTGTGGGTAGGGCTGAGTCATTTAGGCTGCCCTGCTCCTGTTCCCCAGCTCCTGCAGTGGTCACTGCTGCTTGAGGCATGGACTTGGCCAGTCCCAGATCTTCTCACACCTCCTGAGGCAGCATGTGGGTGTTCTTGTCCCTGGAAGGTGCCCCAGGGTGGAAAAGCTGGAGGCATGGGTTGGGCCTCCTCCAGCTCTCCTGCTGCCCCTCTGGGTCATCTGAGATGTGGTGCTTGAGCCCAGGGTGATCCCAGAAGCTGATTGTTGGCCTTTGCTGGCACTGGCTGTGTCTTGCTGGAGGAGCTCATGGCATTGATGTGCTGCTTCTCCTCACAGATCATTCCCAACTTCTACCCCCCACTGGAGGCTCACGTCCGGCAAGGAGTCTTCAACTCCCTCACCCATATCGTGGAGAAGAGAGTCCTTGCGTAAGGCAGTTCCCAACCCTGCTGCAGCTGGGCCAGTCTAGGCAGGGCCTTCAGCAGTCTGACCTGGTGGGAGGTGTCCCTGCCCTCGGCAAGGAGGCTGGAACTCGATGGGCCTTGAAGGTCCCTTCCAAGCACCCTGTTCTGTGATGCAATGAACTGCTGCACACCGTTGTTCCTGGGTCTCCCCAGCCTAGTCCAAGTGACCTCCAGACTCTGGAAGGGCTGCAGAGGATGTTGGTGTTGTGTAGGAACCATGGAAGAGGTCTTAGAGACCACCTAAGACCCCTCCTAGTTGGGTCTTTATGGTGCTGAGGCTTCTCCTGAGAACTGCTCCTTGAGGCAAGGGAAGGGAGGGATTAAGGCCCTGGGCACTGTGATTCAAATGAGCAGTTCCCAGCCCTTTCTGGTCTCCAGGCTGATGGAACAGCCTTGCTTACAGTGTGGTAGCCTGCAGACAGCTCCTGCATCAGCCCCCTACCCTTTCAAGGATCTTTTCTCCCCTTCCCACGTGCCTTCTGGTGGCACAAGTCCTCTTAGTGGTGAAGTGAAGGAACCTCAGCTGAGCTGCAGGCAGAGAGGTGGGACCCTAGAGCTTGTGGTCCAAAGCTCTGATGGAAGGGAGGAGATCTCTTCATGTGTCCACCAAGGTGAAGCTATGCCATGAGGCTCCTCATCCCAGTTTATTCTTATGCCTCTTTTAACCCTTCCTGCCCCTGCCACAGGCACCTGGCCCCTCTCTTCGACAACCCCAAGCTGGACAAGGAGCTGCGTGCCATGCTGAGGGAGAAATTCCCTGAGTTCTGCAGTTCTCCCTCACCCCCCATCGAAGGTAGAGTGCAGGAAGACTGTGGCAAGTGCCTTTGCCCAGTCCTTTGGAGGGCTGAACTGGGGCTGTGGGGAGAGGAGGGCTTGGAGTGCTTAGGCTCTGGTGGGTGGCCATGGACTTCCTCAAGGCCCTTGGTCTCATGCAGCTGGCAGAGCTGCTGCTGAGCTCAGGCTCTGCTGCTGGCCTGGGTGAGGACTGAAGCACCAAGGATGCTGCTGGCAGGTCAGGTGGAGAATTGTCCCATCCTGCCACACCTGGCACCAGGCAGGGGTGAGCTCAGTGCAGTGACTGGCAAGACTCTGCCCCACCATGAGCTCTCCAGAGTCCCAGGCTCTTTCTGCCCCTTCCCAAGTGCCTTCGGCTCCTTGCTGGGGCCTGGCTGTGGGTGGCAGCTCCCCAGCACCTCACTGTCTGTTCTGCCCTCTGTGGCTGCCGCAGTCAAGATCGAGGAGCCAGTTGCCATGGAGATGGACAACCACATGGCGGAGAAGGAGGACAGTTGCTATGACAACGCCGAGGCAGCCTTCAGTGACGACGAGGAAGAGCTGAGCAGCAAAGGTGAGGAGTGCAGCCAGCTGGGCACCAGTGCTCCCCAGTGGTCTGCTGCACCGCCCCTGTGCCAGTGGGTGCTCAGGGGCACCAGCCCTTCCTGCTGGAGGATCTCCTGGAATCTTCTGGAAGCACAGTTCCTGCAGAGCCCTCTTCTTAGCAGCAGCCGGATCCTCTCCTTGAGGTCCAGGTTTCCTGCTGTGGGATGTGTTGAGGACAATGTTGTGCTGCTTCCCTGTCCCTGACAGCCTGACTCCATAGCTCTGATCTAGATCTGTGCCTGAATAGCTGTTGGGTTTCCTTTCCTTGCCTGGTTATTCCCTAGAGCTCAGACCCTTCCCACACAGCCCTTCCTCCACCCCTGTGCCACAAAAGCAGTCACAGAATGGAATGGACTAGTCTGGAAGAGGCTTCTAAAGCTCACCCAGTCCAGTGCCCTGCACTCAACAGGAACACCCTCAGCTGGAGCAGGTTGTTCCGAGCCCCCTCAAGGCTGACCTTGAATGTCTCCAGGAATGAAGGAGTCTCCACCTCCTCCCTGAAGACATGCTGCTTGTCGTGGGGTGGTGACAGCCCCCACAGCCCCACTCAGCTCCTGCTGCTGGGGCAGAGGTTGCCTCCAGAACTTCCTAGATGCAGCAACTTGGGAGACTTGGCTGCTCCAGTGCTGCTTTCTCTGCTGCAGGGAAGAAGAGGGAGTTCAGGTTTCACCCCATCAAAGAAAACTTTGTGGAGGAACCTGTCGACATCACCCCCTTCCTGGACCAGCTGGAGGAGTCACTGAAAGATAAAGTCCTGCAGCTGCAGAAAGGAAGGTTGGTGGTGCCCTTTGGTGATGGTCTGCCTTGTGCTGGTCTCCTCAGGACAGCACCACACCAGATCTTTGAGTCCCATGGTGGGAGCTGCCTGCTGCTCCTCTCACAGCTGATGCAGTCTTGTGACTTCTTTCCCTGTCACAGGGAAAAGTTCTGCAAGAGGTATCCAGATGGGTTGGAAAGGTGCAGAGGTCACAAAGTGCCAGGTTGGAAGGGACCCTCAGAGGTCATCTTGTCCAATTCTGCAGTCAGCAGAAGCTCAAGGGGGCAGGATAAGATGACCTTTTGAAGTCAGCTTAGACCAGTTTCATCCTTCCCCACTCCTGGGCTGGCAAGGGGAGGCTGCACAGACCTGTCAGGTGCTGCTGAGGGTGGGTTTCAGGGCATTTCTCTGTGGAACACCTCCCCATGGACACAGATCACAGAATGCCAGGTTGAAAGGGACCCTAGTGATCATCTGGTCCAACTTTGATCAACTGGCCAAGGACACAGGCATAGCTGAGTGTTCTCTGGACCTCCACTCAGGATGTTAGTGACCTTAGAATGAACTCCACAGAAGGTTACAAACCTCTCTGGCTTTGCAGCCCCTGATGAGCAGAGCTGCTCTGGCCTATTTGGTGGGCTCTCAGGGTTTCACCTCACACTTTCAGCCCTTTAATTTCTCTGCCTTGATGCAGACAAACCCTGGACACTTCTGTGACAGGAGCTGCAGCAGCTGCAGTGCCTTCCCTCCAGGCTGCATCTCTGCAGCATGTGGTCTGTCACTAGGAGAGAACAGGTCCCTGGTGTCCTAGGGGTGTCCCAGACAGAGGCAGCTCAGCACAAAGCCCACTCTTGGCCCTGCCCTCAGTGTCTTCCCCTGTAACTTGGATTTCCTCTTGTTTTTGTGCTCCAGTGACACAGAAGCTCAGTGTGAGGTCATGCAGGAAATTGTGGATCAAGTCCTGGAGGTAACAGCACAGAGCTAGGGAGCAGCTCTGCTGCCTAACTGAAAAACCAGACCCAGCTGCACTGGCGTGGGCTGGGCAACCTGAGGATGCTCAGGGGAGGTTTGGGTTGGACACGAGGACAAAATTCTTGGCTGTGAGAGTGGTCAGGGACTGGCACAGGCTGCCCAGGAAGATGGTGGAGTGCCCAGCCCTGGAGATGTTCAAAAGGGGTATAGCCATGGCACCTGGGGCTGTGGTTTGGTAGCCATGGTGGGGTTGATGCCTGGACTGGATGACCTTGGTGGTCTATTCCAGCCTCAGTGGTTCTGTGATTCCCTCCCAGCTTGTGCTGCAGGCTGTGTTCAAGCTCCTGCTGCCTCCTCACCCCTCCCCTTCTCTCCACCAGGAGGACTTTGACTCAGAGCAGTTGTCTGTGCTGGCTTCCTGCCTGCAGGAGCTCTTCAAGGCTCACTTCCGTGGTGAGGTTCTGCCAGAAGAAATCACAGAGGAGTAAGGATCTGCTCTTGGTGTCTCACCCTTTCACTCTGCCACCTGGGCTTGTCCCAGCCCCACGGCCTGGGGCTGTGCTTGGGCAGTTTCCCCTGTGAAGACATCCAGGGCTGCTGCTCCTCCTCCCCACAGGTGCAGGGGCAGCCTGCAGCTGCAAGGTCTCAGAGGTGGTTAAGTGATGATGCTCTGGTAGCATATGAGGGCCTAAATGCCCAGCCCATCACTCCGCACCCTTTCTCTGGGGTCCTTTGGAGTGGGGCTTGGATCCAGAGCTACTAGTTCTGTTTGCAGCATCGTTACTGGCTCTATGTGAGCTGGGCTGGCACATGGTAGCCTGAGGACCACCACAAGCAAGCTTAGGGCTTTTTCCTTGCCATTTCTGGGGTGGCACAGAGTGTGGTGGCTGCACAGGGCTCTGACCACTGCCTGTCCTACAGGTCCCTGGAGGAGTCGGTGGGGAAGCCTCTCTACCTGATCTTTAGGTAAGCCCCCTTGGGAAATGCTTCACTGCTTCTCTCAGGGCTTCCTTTACTTTCTGACCACCTTCATGGCTGAACCCCACAGGGTCTGTTGCTGCCATGTCCCTTCTTGTCCCAGCGTTGACCTCACAGTCAGAAGTTTTGCTGCTTTCTTCTGCTCCTCTGATGTTTAGCAGAAAGTCTGAAAACTCAGGGAGCCCACAGCTCTTCTGCTCACCTGTGACCTGCCAGGGTCCATCTTGGTGGAGTTTGCTGGGTCCTGACCCTTTTGCTACTGCTGCACATCCTCTGCAGATGTGTTCCAGGGTGACATGGGAGCTGACTTGGAGCTGTGTGTGGTGTCTGCTGTAATATGGCTGTCTGCTTGTCCTGTGTCCCACAAGGAACCTCTGCCAGATGCAGGAGGACAACAGTGGCTTCTCTCTGCTGCTGGATCTCCTATCAGAGCTCTATCAGAAGCAACCCAAGATTGGCTACCACCTCCTGTACTATTTGAAAGCCAGGTAGGGATCGTGAGGAAGCTTTGGAGCTTCATCTTGGCTCATGCTGCCCCCCAGGAGCTGGCTTGGTGCCATCCCACTGCCAGCTCTTGGGCCCTGGCTGTGGCACAGGAGCTGCCAGGCTCCTCCTCTCACCTCCATCCCATCTCCTTCAGCAAAGCTGCAGCGGGGAAGATGAACCTCTATGAGTCCTTCGCCCAGGCCACGCAGCTGGGGGACCTGCATACCTGTCTGATGATGGACATGAAGGCCTGCCAGGAGGATGATGTGCGCCTGCTCTGCTACCTCACCCCCTCCATCTACACAGAGGTGAGGCAGCCTGCCAGGAGCCCCAGGCTGGGTGAAGAGGGCATCTCCTCCCCTTGCTGTGGGCAGCTTTGGGTGAAGAGGGCATCTTCTCCCCTTGCTGTGGGTAGTTTTGGGTGAAGGTGAGCCTGGGGCAGCTGATCTCCAGGGTTTCTGCTCAGCTGCTGGCATTCTGCGGTTCTGTGACCCTGGCTCTCACTGCTCTCCTGCTCTTCTGGAGGGTGAAGGCTTGGAGCAGCCTTGTCAGACCCTGGGAGAAGCAGCACTTGGAGCCAGTCCTGCCCCAGCCCCTGGCCACTGCTGAGAGGTTTAATTGCTGTCAGCACTCAGTGCTGCGCTGGAGCCAGCAGAGAGCACGTTTGGAGGGAGGAGACTTCTTGTGGGCCACAGCTTGTCCCGGAGCTGGGACAGAGCTGCGGTTCCTGCTGCCAGGACCTGCTGATCCCCTCGAGGCGCTTAGTGTAGGAAAGAGCTGCAGGCTGCTCCCAGCAAGCATCCCAGGATCTCTGAGCTGCAGGGAGTGGTGCTGGAGGTGGTGGGTGGGAGGGCAGCAGCTCAGAGGGGTCACAGCTCTGCCTGTGCTTTTCATTCTGTGGGAGGAATGAGCTGGTCCTACTCCTCCCTTCTTCCTGGCTGCCTCAGCAGGAACATCTGCTGGGCCTTGAGGCCATCCACCCTCTTCCTCAGGAGGCTTCTGTGGGGAAGGAGCAGGGCAGCACGCTGGGCAGAACCTGCAAAGATCTGGTACTGCCCTACACACCAGCATGGAGGTTGAGGGGGGGGCAGGTTAGATGTGGTTGGAGTTCTTCACAGACAGAGTGGAGGAGCACCAGAACCGGTTGTCCAGGGAGGTGGTGGCCACATCCCTGGAGAAATTCCAGGTCAGGCTTTTTTGCTGGGGCTCTGAGCAACCTGCTCTAGCTGGGGTGGTCCCTACTGACTGCAGGGGCTGCAGGGGACTGGGTGTCCTTGAAAGGTCCCTTCCCACCCCCAGTGCATTCTTAGCTTCTGTGACATCAGAAGAAACTTCTTCCCTGAAAAGGTTCTCCAAGCCTGGCCCAGACTGCCCAGGGAAGTGGCTGAATGCCCATCCGTGGAGGGGTGTCAGAGCTGTGATGCTGAGGCCCTGGTTCAACCCCAGCCTTGGCAGAGTTAGGGAACGGCCTGGATGAGCTCAGAGGGCTTCTCCAGACCAACCCATCCTGGGATTCTCTGCTGTGTGCTCTGGAGGTGGGATCCTGGTGCAGAGCAGCAGCTGAATCCCTTCACTGCTCCTTGGAGTTCCTCAGCCTCCCCCTTTTTGGGAGGGTCAGACTGTTCCTGCCCCTGTGGGTGCAGTGAGCAGCTGCAGGCAGGCAAAAGGTCCTGAGAGGAGCAGCCAGAGCCAAGTGCCACAGCCTCAGCCCCCTTCTGCCAGCATTCCTGCCCTTTGCCCCTCTCCTGAGTTTGGTTTTTTTTTTAGCTCCTAGATTGCTGCATAAAACATGAGGCCCAGAGAGCAAATTCAGCAAGGATAGGGAAAAAATGGGCATTTTTAACCCCTCTGCCTTGGCTGATCTGTGCCCAGGTGCAGCTCTGCTCGCTCTAGTTGTTTACAGCTGCACCTGGCAGATGTGCTGCTGCCAACCCTTGGTCTGCTGGAGTGGTGGTGTGGGACCTGCCCTCCAACCCTCCTCTGCCTTCTTGGCTCCTTTGCTCCCTTGGCCATGTCCCTGCTGTGATTAGGAGCTGATGCTGGTGCTGGTCCAGCCCTGGGCAAGCTGGAGGCATGGGCAGGGCCATGCTGCCCCTTGCAAATAGAACATTTCTGAGAGTCTGAGCTTGAGCCCATCATGGGTTTAGAATTATGGAGCCCTCCTAAGGTCACCAAGTTCAACCATGAGCCCAACCCCACTGTGGCCCCACTGCCAGAGCCACACTTTTCTTGAACACCTCCGGGGCTGGAGACTCCCATCACCTCCCTAGGCAGCCTGTGCCAGTCCCTGACCACTGTTGCAGGACAGAAATTGTTCCTCCTGCCCAACCTGAACCCTCCATGGTACAATTTCAGGTCGTTTCCTCTCCTCCTGTGACCAGTTCTTCATGCTTCCCTTTGGCTCACATCTGGGCAGCAGCTGGAGCTGGCTGTGGCCACAGCCTCCTGGGTTGGATGGGTTTGAGCAGAGCCAAGGTGGGCATCTGGGAGCAGGGCCTGAGGTCAGCAGGTGGAGAGCAGCTCCAGCACCCTGCCCCAGGCTGGGTGTGGCACAAGCTGCAGACAGGGAGCTGAGGCTGTTAATTGAAGAGCCTCATTAATTGCCTTTGCTCTGAACCCTGAGCAGCCGCTGGAGTGAGTTTGCAGCTCTGCCACTCATGCCTCAGCTGGCAGAGCAGACCCCAGTACCACCTGCCAGGTCCCCCAAGGATGTTGCACAGACTTAGCAGAATTTCAGGCCATTTCTTTGTGCTGTCCCTTGTTCTATGGTCAAAGAGGCCATCCCTTGCTTGGCTCCAGCCTTCTCTCGGGGAGAGAGCAATGAGGTCTCCCTTCAGCCTCTTCTCCAGGCTGAACATCCCCAGCTCCCTCAGCTGCTTCTCTCCATCTTCCTTGCCTTGCTGTGGACCCACTGCAGCACCCCAACATCTCAGCTGTGAGGACAGGAGCTGGGCCTGGCCTTTCCCTTGTGTCCTTTCCTAAGTCCTTGCTTTTGTCCTGCTGCAGTTTCCAGATGAGACCCTGCGGAGCAGTGAGCTGCTGAATATGATTGTGGCTGTCATTGACTCCTTCCAGGTGAGGAGGGGGCATGGGGTCTGGGCAGGGGTCAGGACTTGTCTGCTCCACTCCCAAGGAGCTTTAAACCCAAAGTGACCCCTCTGGGGTGCACTCCTCAACCCTCCTTCGCCTCAATTTGAGGGGGAGGCTTTGAGGTTTTTTGCAAAGAGAAGCCCCAAAACCTTGAGGAGCTTCAGGAGGCTGAGTCCAAATGGCTTCCTCCAAGGGATCCCCCTGGAATAAAGGAGGGAGATCTGCTCTGCTCCCTCTGGAATTGCCCTGGCAAAAGGCAGGGCCCGAGGTAGTCAGCAGCAGTGAATGTCAGCAATAATAATAATCAGCATTGACCCCGTGGCAGGGAGGTGCTGAGTGCTGGAAGGTGGATGCAAAGCTCTGGGCAGCATCGGGAGGTGCAGGAAAGGCTCTGGCAGAGCTGAGATCCCACTCATCTCTCCCCTTACTGCTGGGAGATCCACTGCAGGCTGCCCAAGTCCTCCTGGAAGGAGCCTCCCCCTGTGGTGCTGCTGAGCTGCCATTAAGCAACTCAGAAATAGCCCCAGCTGAAGCCCGGGTTGGAGGTGGGCACGGGCAGGAATGCTGGGCCGCAGGCAGGAATGCTGGGCACGGGCAGGAATGCTGCTTCTGCTGGCTGGGCTGGGCCGGAGCATGATGTGCTGATAACCGTAGGACTCAGCCTGTTTGTGCTCCCTGCCCTGCCAACCCTGCTTTTCCCAGCTGCTCAGGGCCAGGATGCCTCGCCAGCAATTTTTGCTTGGCAGGCTGAAGCTGCAGGCTGGGCATAGGAAAGGTTCGAGCCGTGGTGGTGCCCTGACCCCTTCCAGGGTGCTGCTGGTGCTGCTGCTGGGCTCTGCCCCGGCTGGAAGGCATTGGGTTTGTTTTTCCCAGCAGAGCCCCGCGGTGTTTCCTCTCCCCTCCCTTCTCGTCCCCTCGTCCCTTCCTGTCATTCTTTGGCTCTCCCCCTGCCATGCCCTGGCTGCCTGTCCCCTCCCCCCCGTGCCTACCCCGCACTGGAGTCTGCAAATGAAGCCGTGGGGCAGAGCCCCCAGCACCCTGCACCCAAACAGGCAGCACTCAAAGTCTCAGGAGCAGGGAGGAAGGGAGGTGGGACCCGAAATGTTTTCTGGAGCTGAGCCCAGGGATGGGGGATGCTGCTCCCCAGGTGCCACCCGTGCTCTAGTGGGCACCGTTCCCCTGCTTCCACCTCTGCCAGGGGTGAGGGAGGTGAGGCAGTGCAGGCAGCACCCTGTGTTTGGGTCGTGTCAGCTCCTATTCTGCAGGCCAGGGATGTTCCAGGGCCACCAGCAGAGAGGTCTGAGAATCGTTGGAGCTTTCCCAGCAGACTGCTGAGTCCTTCCCATGAGTATCTGCTGGCCAAAAAAACTGGGCTCTGTGAGTGCCTGAGGCACAAGGAGCAGCTCCCAGCCTATGGGCATCTGCTGGCCATCCTGAGCTCCTCAGCCCCGGGTGCTAATGTGTGAAGCCATTAACCTCTGGTGCCTTCCCGTTTGCCACTGCGTCCCTGCAGCTCCCTCCCCCAGCTCTGATTTATGAGCCTCCTGCTGGGCCCCAGCTGCTGCAGGGGGAGGCTGATGGAGGCAGAGCCTCCCTGCTGCTCCCACACTGTTAGGAGGGGCTCCTGCAGAGCTAGGGCACCCTGCTCATGCCACCTTCTGTGCCACCCAGCTGCAGGAGCTGATGTGCCACGTGATGATGGGGAACCTCGTCATGTTCCGGAAGGACTCGGTGCTGAACATCCTGAGTGAGTAGCACGAGAGGGCAGCTGGAGGTGGAGGCAGGGAGCTTCCTGGGCCATCCTCAAGCCTTTCCTGCCCCTTACAGCCCTTTTTTGTAGAGAGACCCCCAAATCCCTGGAAAAGAATGAGGCTGCAGCCTTCACCATGGCTTCAGAGTCATAGGATTGAGTCGCCAAGTCCCCGAGGTTCACACACACACATGGAGTGGGTCGGATTGGAAGGGATCTCAAAGCTCATCCAGTTCCACCCCCCCCCCACCAAGCACTGGCAGGGACACCTCCCACCAGCCTAGACTGCCCAAGGCCTCACTCAGCCCTGGCCTTGAACATCTCAGGGAGGGGACATCCACAACCTCCCTGGGCAACCTGTTCCAGGCTCTCCCCACCCTGGCTGGAAAGGGCCTCTCCAGATGATACAAGCCCCACACCCCCATGCCTACTGAGCCATGCCTGTGTCTGACCTGGCAATCTGTGGCCCATGCCAGACTGGGCCAGATCAGCGATGCCAGGTGTGGATGTGCTTCTGGAAGGAAGAGCCTGGCAGAGGTTGGCTGCTTCCACAAGCTTTCCACAAACCCAGGGCTGGGTTTGCTCCTGGTGTTGCTGTCACTGCTTAAAGGATCAGCAGCCTTAAGAGGTTTTGGAGGCTGAACAGAGGGGGATCCAGCTGGGTGCTCTAACGGGCTTTGGGAGCCCTGGGTCTGCAGTGCCAGGCAAAGCCTGACCCAGGGCTCTGCAGGTCCTGCCTGGGCACAGGGAAAGACGAAAGATAAGAAAGAATCATGGAATCATTAAGGTTAGAGAAGCCTTTCCAGGTCATCCTGTCCAATGGCAACCCAGCACCACCTTGGCACCAAACCATAGCCCCAGTACCAGGGCCACACCTTTCTTGAACACCTCCGGGGCTGGAGACTCCCATCACCTCCCTAGGCAGCCTGTGCCAGTCCCTGACCACTGTTGCAGGACAGAAATTGTTCCTCCTGCCCAACCTGAACCCTCCATGGTACAATTTCAGGTCGTTTCCTCTCCTCCTGTGACCAGTTCTTCTTGCTTCCCTTTGGCTCACATCTGGGCAGCAGCTGGAGCTGGCTGTGGCCACAGCCTCCTGGGTTGGATGGGTTTGAGCAGAGCCAAGGTGGGCATCTGGGAGCAGGGCCTGAGGTCAGCAGGTGGAGAGCAGCTCCAGCACCCTGCCCCAGGCTGGGTGTGGCACAAGCTGCAGACAGGGAGCTGAGGCTGTTAATTGAAGAGCCTCATTAATTGCCTTTGCTCTGAACCCCGAGCAGCCGCTGGAGTGAGTTTGCAGCTCTGCCACTCGTGCCTCAGCTGGCAGAGCAGACCCCAGTGCCACCTGCCAAGTCCCCCAAGGATGTTGCTCAGCCTCAGCACATGTGGCGCAGCTCAGGCAGCTGCCCTGGCACTGCCTGGACCTCAATGCTCTGCTTTTGGGCATTGTGCCCCACTCTAGTGCCCTGGTGTGGGTGGAACACAGGTGCAGGAGCAGCATGATCCTGAGACTGTCCAGGTGCCATGCAGGTTGCCCTCACCCTCCTGTGCCTCCCCATAGTTCAGAGCCTGGACTGGGAGACCTTTGAGCAGTACTGCACCTGGCAGCTGTTCCTGGCACACAGCATTCCTCTGGAGACCATCATCCCCATCCTGCAGCACCTCAAGTATAAGGGTGAGTGCCCAGTGGAGGAGAGGTACTGACATGGCCCTGGG
The DNA here is from genome assembly GCF_015220805.1 of Pogoniulus pusillus. Lineage (NCBI taxonomy): Eukaryota > Metazoa > Chordata > Aves > Piciformes > Lybiidae > Pogoniulus > Pogoniulus pusillus. Next base: position 769,702 of record NC_087306.1, on the reverse strand, counting down.
GGACCCTGAGCTCCTCTGCTCACTTTGTCCTTCCCTTGCAGACCATCCCGAGGCCCTCTCCTGTCTGCTGCTGCACCTCAGGCGAGAGAAGTGAGTGCTGCAAGGTGCCCTGCAGAGGGGCCTGTGGGCACAGCTTGTCAGGAGCAGAGGCTGAGAGACTGTGCAAGAGCATCCCCAGAGGGGATCTGCTCGGTGGTCAGCAGGAGCTAAGGGGTGGGGGGCAAGAGAGTGGGGCTGGCATCTGCTCAGTGGTGCCCATGGCCAGTACGAGGGGCACAAAGTGGAGTCCAGGAGGTTGCAGCTGAGCAGGAGGAGAAAATTGTTTGGGGCGATGGTGCTGGAGGGCTGGAGCAGGCTGCCCAGAATGGCTGTGGAGTGTCCTTGTCTGGAGAGCTTCCAACCCTCCCTGGGCATTGTGTCCCTGGGCAAGCTGCTGGGCTGGAGCTGAGGGCTGCAGGAAATGATCTCCAGAGGTCCCTTCTCACCTCACCATGCTGGGCTTGGGGAGTTCTGGGTTAGTTTCTTTCACTCTGCACATCTTGGAGCTGCCCCAGCCTCCAATGGGGGCTGCCTTGGTTTCAAGCCATGCCTGCTGGGGTGGCCACGGCACCTTCCAGAGAGCTCTGCCCTGGTTCCCAGCACATAAGGCTCTTTAATCTGCTCCCAGCACCGACCCTTCGCATCGCAGAGCCCACGGGGACAGCCCAGGGGGGCTGGGACCTGTTGCCCTTTGCCCTCAGCAGGGAGGCAATGGGGCTGGCACAGCTGGGTACCACAGAGTGGGCACAAAGCTTGTTGACAGCTGCTTCCCAGAAGGGTCATTTGTCAGCGATCTGAGGAAAGGCCCAACACTGCCCCTCGAGCCCTGCGCCTGGCAGCCAGCATTTCTGGGGTGCCAGGTGGTGCTTGTGGGAGTTTGATCCCATCCCAGCTGTGCCAGTGCTCCCATGCCAGGTCCCAGGTCCTTCTCAGCACGGCAGCTCCATACACTTGGAATGTCCAGGTCTGCAGCCTTCCATCAGGCTCTGGCAGGCAGCAGTGGCTGCCCCAGACCCAAATCACACCCTAAGGTGCCCTTGCCCTCACCATAGGCCCAGCGAGGAGATGGTGAAGATGGTGCTGAGCCGCCCCTGCCACCCCGGGGACCAGTTCACCACCAGCATTCTGCGGCACTGGTGCCTCAAGCACGATGACCTCCTGGCCGAGCACATCAAGTCCCTGCTGATCAAGAACAACAGCCTGCCCCGCAAGCGCCAGAGGTGAGCCCCCACTCTGTGCCCACCCCGCTGTCAGGCTCCGTGCACCATACACCAGCCTGGCAACTGGGTCACCACATACTGTGGGCTCTGCCAGCCCATCTTGCCAGTCACAGCAGCATCTCCTTGAAGCATCACCAGTGCCTGATGCCTACCTACCTCCTGGCACACAGCCAGAGCCCTCCCCTGCACCCCCCGAGCCAGCATCTCTGCCCCCGGGGCCGCGCTGGAGGCTGCTCTTTGATCTCCACTCTACTGCCACCCACCCTGCAGGACCATGTCATGGCAAAGCCTTTGCCCACGCTGTGTTGGGTGAGCTGTGTCAAACTTTGGTGCTGCTCTGCTGTGGTGCCATCCCAGCTGTGCCGGGGCTCTTGTGCCAGACTGGGATCCAGGAGCGGGTTCTGAAGCAGCTTCTGGTCTCCACGCAGCTCTGCAGTGGGTCCCAGCAGCAGCTGACCGTCGGTGCTGGGAACTAGGTTGGGTGGAGGGGAGGAGGCTCCGCTCCAGCAGCCCCTCCCAGGCGCGAGGCTGCAGCCCTTTGGCGGGGCAGGAAGGACCTCTACTGTCCTGGGCTGGCAGAGCAGCAGCTGCCGTCGCGTTGTCCAGCGTCCTGCAGCACAGAGCTGGATGGTGCCCATTGCCTTGGACAGGTTCACCAACCCCCGTGCGCCTGGTGCTGGGCACTCACTGGGACAGTGCCCAGTCCCAGCAGTCTCTCAGCCACCTCTGAGTGTTCCCTCCCCTTGCTCCCCAGTGAGGCTGCTGTGGGGAACTCTGCCCCCTCCTAGTAAATGAAGGCTCTCCCCCCCAGCCCACGGGGCAGCTCCTTACTGGGATTCTGGTCAGGATCCAGGCCAGTCCCAGTCTAATCCCAGGTAATTAAGGGGCAGCCAGCTGGAGCCTGGCTGTTGGCAGCACCCGGCATGGTGGCACCACGCTCCTGAGGCTCAGCACAGGGCCCTTAGTGCTGCCCGGGGCTGCAGGGGGAAAGCAGGATTGATCCCCTAATCCCTGCTCCAGAGCAGAACAGCCCCAGGACACCCTGCGTGTGCTGGAGAAAAGGGGAACCCCTGCAGCTCCCCATCCCTCACCACCCCCCACCCCCCCTCTGGCTGCTGGCAGACACCATGAGTGGCAGTGCCCCACATCACCTTGGGGGGCATGGCAGTCCCCCCACAAGCAGGGGGGTCGTGTGGCCTGTTTTGGTGGGGGAGGGGGGTAAGCTGAGGGAGCAGGGTGCAGGCTAACAGCTGCTGCTGCTCCTCCACCCTCAGCCTGCGCAGCTCCAGCAGCAAACTGGCACAGCTCACCCTGGAGCAGATCTTGGAGCACCTGGACAGCCTCCGCCTCAACCTGACCAACACCAAACAGAACTGTACGTGCCAGTGCCCAGCTGTCCCCAACCAGCATCCAGCCCGTGTCTGGCCGTGCCCCAGCCAGCGCCCAGCTACACCCTCCCAACCAGTGCCCAGCTACACCCCCAGACAGTGCCCGGCCACTCCCCAGTCAGTGCCCAGCCACCCCCCAACCAGTGCCTAGTCACCCAGGCTGCGCCCCACACCCCATCTCCATCAGTGCCAGGTGCCCCCGGGCTGCACAGACAGGACCTGGGTAGCTCTGGGGGCCCCTTGCAGCGTTGCCTGCACCCAGTGTCCTGCCTGGGGGTGGTTCCCTGCCTACTGTGCCCACCCTGGGCTCTGACTCTGCTTTCTGCTGCTCCCTCCACAGTCTTCAGCCAGACCCCAATCCTGCAGGCGCTGCAGCACGTCCAGGCCAGCTGCGACGAAGCCCACAAGATGAAGTGAGTCCAGCACCGCCTGGCCCTGGGGGTGGCAGTTGGGTGCCCACTCCACACCTCCTCCTCCTTCCTTCCAGGTTCAGTGACCTCTTCTCCCTGGCAGAGGAGTATGAAGACTCCTCCACCAAGCCCCCCAAGAGTCGCCGGAAAGCTGCCCTGTCCAGCCCTCGCAGCCGCAAGAGTGCAGCCCAGCCCCCCAACAACGAGGAGGAGTCGGCGTCCAGCAGCGCCTCGGTACAACCCCTGCAGCCCTCTGCCGAGAGGAGGGGCTGGCGAGTCGTGGGGTGCTACTCCCCCTCCCCATGTGCACACAAGAACCCCTAACATCCCCTTTTCCTGGCACAGGAGGAGGAAGACACCAAGCCCAAACCAGCCAAGCGGAAAAGGAAAGGCTCCTCTGCCGTGGGCTCGGACAGCGACTGAGGGCTCTGCCTCTCGTCGTCTGCGGTGCCCGCTGGCCCTGCCACAGAAGCCATCGTCGTGATGAGGAGAACTCACGGCCCCCTCCCGGGACACCAAGGGGAACAGGATACCCCCCCCACCCAGGATCCCGCAGCAGAGTCTGAGTTCCTGCACCAGCCCCCTCCTCACTTGACTTTTTAGCTCCTTGTTTTTTTAATCAACGACTTGAGGAGGGAGGAGAGTGTGACCCTCATGCACACCCACGACCTGCCTCCAGCCCCTGCCCACCCCGCGGCAGGAGGAGCACTAAGGACAGGGGCTGCCCAGGAGGGGAGTTGGCTGCACCGGGGAGGGGGCGGAAAAGGTCCCTTATTTTCATATGCGAAATGTAAATAAATTGGAGCAGACTGAGCAAGTGCTCCAGGCTGTTTGTGGGTGCCCAAGGACACTCGTGTCTCTCGGGGAGGGTCGTGGGGAGGATGCACCAGCACCTGCCACATTGGGTTTGATGGACCCTGCCTGTGCCAGAGCTCAGCACCTACAGGAGAAGTGTGGGGGGGTCCTGTTGCACACACCACCTCCCACCCCCTGTCATCGGCAGCTTAAGGGGAAAAACAGCAGTAAAGCTGCTGCCGCTTTGCACCAGAATTCGCCTCCCAGGAGCTCCCGGGGGCCAGCAGCAGCCCCTGCGTCCTACCCACGGAGCCTGCCGTGGCGTGGGGCTCCTGCGGGACTGTGGCACTGCCCCCACCTAGCCCCGAGCTGCAACGGGAATGGATTTGGGACAAGGATAGGCTGGGAGCACGGCTGGAGGCTGCAGCAAGGGGGGAGGATGGGGACAGGGCTAGGACTAGGAACGGGATTTGGAGAGAGTGGGATGGGGACAGAGACCAACGTGGGGGCACCATGGTGAAGGGGACGGTGCTGGAGAGGGGTGTAATCGGGACAGGGACATCGAGGCCAGGATGGGGTTGAGACGGTGGGGACAATGGGACGTGATGAAGGAGGGACTCTGGTGGGTGGGAGGACAGGGGTCCAGACGCGGGGGCCGAGCTGACTGGTACACGCTGGGGGTGAACTGGGAGGGCTGGGTCGGCGCCGAGGGGCCGGCACTGGGAGGGGGATGGGGGAGCACTGGAGGAGGGCGGGGCTTGTCCACCGCCCCGGGGGCGTGTCCGCGACACCCCCACCCCGGTCCCGGTCCCGGTCCCGGCGATGGCGCTGGCGGCGGCGCTGGCGGCGCTAGCGGCTCTGGCGCTGCTGCAGCGGCTGCTCCGGCCGCACCTTTGGGCCGATCTAGCTTTCGTGCTGCGTGCGGCCCGGTGCCGGCGGCGAGCGGTAGCGGCGGCTGGGGGCTGCCGCTCATTGACCGCTCGGTTCTTGCGGGCAGCTCGGGAGGCACCGGGGCGACCGTTCCTGCGGGCACGGGGGAGAGCGGAGCCGTATGGGAGCGGGGCACGGAGGGTGGCCCGGGTGGCCAACGCGCTGCGGGGGTGGCCTCTGGGCGGGAGTGGGGAGCTGGGCCCCGGTGTCACCGTGGGGCTGCTGGTGGGGAACGAGCCGCGGTTCATCTGGAGTTGGCTGGGGCTGGCGGCGCTGGGAGCCCGTCCTGCCTTCCTGGGCACGGCGCTGCCGCCCGCCGCGCTCCGGCATTGCCTGCGGGCCTGCGGGGCACGGGGGCTGCTCGTGGCCGACGGTGAGAACCGGGGCGGGGAACCGGGGGATGGGGAGGGGAAGGCTCCGGGGAGATGGGAAGGGACTGAGGAATGGGGAGGGGCTGGGAGGGATGGGAGATGGGGCTGGTACCCGGGGCCTGGGGAGGAACTGGGGGGGGGGGGGGGGGGGTTGTACGGGGAGGAGCGGGGGTGGTTGCTCCAGGGTGGGCTAAGGGGTTGGGGCGACAGGGTAGTGCCTGGCCCCGGGTACCAGGGTCAGGGCGTGCTCCGGGATGGGTTAGGGGCCACCACAGGGGACAGGCTCTGGGGCACAAGGGTTGGCACGGGCTGTGCTGGGGGTTTCTGGTGGTGTGAGGGATCTGGACAGGTTGGACAGGGGTCCAGTGTGATCCAGCTCGAGTGCAATGCAAGGGATGTGTGTGCTCCCGCGGGTTCCTCCAGTTGTGCTATAATTTAGTTTCCCCCCCCTAGATTGGCCCCATCGATGTGATCCTGTTCGATCCCTGTCCCCCCCGGGAAAGGTGGAAGTGGGACCACCCTGGACCCCCATCCTCTTCCTCACCTTGGGTTGGGCTGAGGGGACGAGACACAGGCTATGCCCTAGGACCTGTCCCCACGCCAACACTGTTCTCCCCTTGCCCTCATCCTAGTCCTGTTTGCATCGGTGGAGCCCGTCCTGCCCAGCCTGCAGAAGGATGGCATCGTGGTGTGGGTGCTGGGCTCGGGGCCGTACCCCCCTGGCGTGGTGGCCCTTCAGGAGCTGCTGGATGCAGCCTCCGAGGAGCTGGAGCCTGAGGACGTCTGGCAGCCCAAGGACATGAATGACACCTGCCTCTACATCTTCACCTCTGGCACCACTGGTGGGTGCCCAGGGCTGGGTGCCCTGGGTGAGCACGTCGGGGAGGACACGACTCAACACCATTTTCCCCTCCTAGGTCTTCCCAAAGCTGCCCGAGTCTCCCACCTCAAGTCCATCATGTGCTTGAGCTTCTACGAGCTGGTGGGCGCGTCCAGCCGGGATGTGGTGTACCTGGCACTGCCCCTTTACCACATGGCCGGGTCCCTTCTGGGCATCGTTGGCTGCATCGGCATCGGTGAGAGGGGCTGGGAGCCACGGGGCGATCCCGGTGACGTTTCAGTAGGGGAGGATCTACCACTCCCCGACCCTGCCTTTGCACAGGGGCCACTTGTGTGCTGAAGGAGAAGTTCTCAGCCGGACAGTTCTGGGCTGACTGCCGCGCCGAGGGCGTCACCGTCTTCCAGTACATCGGGGAGCTCTGCCGCTACCTCATCAACCAGCCGCAGGTCCGGCCGAGGGGCAGCCTGGACGAGTTGGGGAGGGGTCCGGGAGCGTGGGAGATGTCACTCCCCCACCCCCGAGCTTGACCCTGTGCCGCCGGCTCCCATAGCGCCCTGGGGAGCGAGACCACGGGCTGCGGCTGGCGGTGGGCAGCGGACTGCGCCCCGACGTCTGGCGGAGCTTCCTGCAGCGCTTCGGAGCCATCCGCATCGTGGAGACCTACGGCATGACCGAGGGCAACGTCACCCTCTTCAACTACACCGGCACGCCGGGGGCCGTGGGGCGCAGCAGCTTCATCTACAAGGTGAGGAGGGAGCTGAGGGAGCGATGCCGTGAGCGTGTGTCCCCTCTCCCGCGCTGCTGAAGTCACCCCCATGCCCCGCCGCTGTCCCCAGCTCTTCTCACCTTTCGAGATCGTACGCTACGACGTCACCGAGGGCGCTCCGGTGCGGGACGCGGACGGGCGCTGCATCCGCGTACGGGCGGGTGAGTCGCGGGGGTGGGGGTGGCACCGGGGGAGGGAATTCTCCGTACGTGAAACCTCAGGGTGTGTCTCCATGCCTGCAGGCGAGACGGGGCTGCTGATCGCCCCGGTGACACCCCGGACCCCCTTCCTGGGCTACGCTGGTAGCCAGGAGCTGTCTGAACAGAAGCTGCTGCGCGGGGTCTTCACCGAGGGCGATACCTACTTCAGCACGGGGGACCTGATGGAGCAGGATGCGGCCCAGTTTGTCCGCTTCCGGGACCGCACTGGGGACACCTACAGGTGCCAGGCCCCCACCCACCCGCAGGGGTCTGCTGCCCTTCGTGGGACATGGCGGCCCCGTCCATAGGTTGCATGGCCTCGGGGTGGGGCTTGGCCCCATCTTGCTGATCCCTGCCACCCCCTCCCAGGTGGAAAGGTGAGAACGTGGCCACCACGGAGGTGGCAGAAGTCTTGGTGGCCCACGAGTCCCTGCAGGAAGCCACCGTCTATGGCGTCACCGTGCCAGGTACACATGCCCCCCCGTTCTGCCGTGCTGCTGTTGTCCCCCCCCCAGCCCAGGGATGCCCCCACAAGCTCTTTCCCCTGCTTGCAGGCCGCGAGGGCCGTGCCGGGATGGCTGCCGTGGTGCTGCGCCCTGGCTGGCGGCTGGACGGCGCCGCTCTCTACCGGCACCTGGAGCAGCTGCTGCCGCCCTACGCCCGGCCCCGCTTCCTCCGCCTGCAGGTACCGGGATGGGTTGGGGAGGGGGGCACACAGGGGATGTGGGGGGACCGGAGAGCTCCCCAGCCCACCTTGCCCCGTCCCAGGAGCGCCTGGCGATGACGGAGACGTTCAAGCAGCAGAAGGTGCGGTTGGCACAGGAGGGCTTTTACCCGGAGCGCGTCCCTGACCCTCTCTTCCTTCTGGACGAGGCCGCCAAAGCCTATGTGCCCCTCGGCCCCGTGCTGCTGCAGGGAGTCCTGGACGGGAGCTTCCGCATTTAGACACGCACGGCGCCACCCCCCCCGCCCCACTCCTTCACCCCCCCACCCCCTCCCCTCGCCAGGAATGTCCTGACGCTGGGTGGCCCAAAGCACCCCGTGTTCATCTCACCAGTAGTGTGTGTCCTGTGGGTCCCTCAATGCCCGTCCTGTGGTTCCTTGTCCATCCTGCCACCCCCACATCCATCCCACCACCCCCGCATCCATCCTACCACCTCCAATCCACCCTGCCACCCCCAATCCACACTGCCATCCCCACATCCACACTGCCATCCCTGTGTCAACCCTGCCATCCTCACGTCCATCCTGCCCCCCCAATCCACTCTGCCACCCCCAATCCACACTGTCATCCCTGTGTCAACCCTGCCACCCCCACGTCCATCCTGCCACCCCCACGTCCATCCTGCCACCCCCACGTCCATCCTGCCACCCCCACATCCATCCTACCACCCCCAATCCACCCTGCCACCCCCACATCTATCCTGCCAACCCCACATCCATTCTACCACCCCCAATCCACAATGCCACCCCCAATCCACACTGCCATCCCCACATCCATCCTACCACCCCCACTCCACCCTGCCACCCCCACATCCATCCTGCCATCACCACGTCCATCCTGCCGCCCCTGGGTCCCCACATCCATCCTACTATTCTCATGCTCCCCATGCCCATCCTGTGGGGTCTGGTGCCCATCCTGCCATCCCCGAGTACCCCAAAGAATCCGTCCTACGGGCCCCCTGCATCCATCTTCTCATGCCCGAACCTGCACTGTCCACCAGAGTGTCCCCAGCTGCCCCACACCCATCCTGCAAGTCCCCAAGTGCCTCCTAGTTCCCCATAGTCTGCTCTGTGTGTGTTGCCTCCCACCCCCCATTCCCCAGCCCACACTGCAGGGGGAGAGGTTGTCACTGCCCCACCCCTGCCCCCTTGGGGTGCCCCCCACAGTTGCCGGTGCCTTCCTTCCCGTTTTGGGGTCCTGCTCTTTATACAAACAGACTTTTTTGGGAGTCTTCTCCTTTTTTTTTGCAAATAAACTCTTTTGTAGCAAATCTCTGCCGCTTTCTCCACCCTTCTCCTCCTCCCCCACATCAAAAATGGGGGGCGGGGAGGGGCAGTGTCACCGAAGGTTGCAAGATTTGGGGAGAGGACACCAATGCCACCATTCCCATGTCCTTTGAGGCTGTGCAGGGCTGGGGTCGGGGAGGTCTGGGACATTCTGCTTGGGAGGGGGGGGGTGTGGGGGGATCTCTGCCTCGCGTCAGATGGTTGTGTGTGTCCCGCCCCGCACCCCAGCTGGGCACCCATCCTACCCCCAAACCACACAGCCCCAAGGCACCACAGCAGCCGCGGGGGATTAGAAAGTTTTTTTGTTTCTTTATTGACCAGCACTTGCGAGTGAGAAACAGTATAAAGAGTCCTCTGCTTTGCTGCACCTTCCTTGGGTCGTTTTGTGTTCATTTCTCAAAAAAAACCCAAAAAGGACAAAGATTCCCCCCCCAGCAATCAGCTTTTACCTGTTCCTGACCTTGCTTTGGCCTCAAACTGCTCCAAAAATCATTGCAAGAGACCCCAAAAAATAACAAAATAAAGCCCCAAAATACCTTCAAAATTATAATCTGTGCAAAAATTCCATTTCCCATCTCCTCCCTCCTCCACCCCGGCCTGTGGCAACTCAGCTGTGCCCCCACCCCTCCCCTGCACCCCTTTCTGGCAGGAGGGTGGAGCTTGGGGCTCGCTTGTGGCTTCCACTCACCAGTTTTCAGGGTTGGGGGGGGAATATTTGGCCCCTTCCCAATAAAAAAGAGGGAGACACCTAACAGGGCTGGGGGTGCAGGCAGCAGTGGAGGGGGAAGGGGACAGTGATCTGGGGACTTGGGGGGCAGAAGGGGATGAGGAGCTGTGCACCTTAAAGGACCTTTGGGGGGGGTGGAGGGTGTTCAGCTGCCCTATAGCCTTGGCCTGAAATCCTGCACATGGAGGCTGAAGCTCTGCAAACTTGGCCTGAAATGCTCAAACTGGATCAAATCCTGTGAGCTGGCACTGGAATCCTGTAAATCTGGTCTGGAATTGTTGGTTAGGACTAGAATCCTTAAATCTGCACTAAAATTCCGTAAATTTGGTCTAAAATCCTGCTCATCTGCAAACTTGGCCTGAAATGCTGCAGTTTGGGTGAAATCCTGCAAGTCAGGACTGAAACCCTGAGAAATGAGCCTAAAGCAATCCTGCAGGGCAGGCCTGGGCTGCACTTGTGCAGTTTGCCTGAACCTCTGCACATTTGGCCCAAAACCTGTGGGCTGGGGCTGGACCCTGTGGAGCAGAGCTGCAGCTGTGGGCTTGGGCCAGGAGCGGGATGGGAGAGCGGCTGGCAACGGGGGCTGTCTGCTCTCTGGGGCTGTCCGTGGGGTCTCTGTGGGGCTGTCTGCTCTCTGGGGCTGTTTGTGGGGCTGTCTGTTCTCTGCAGGTCTGTGTCTGTGGGTCAGTCTGGGTTCGTGGGTCTGAGGCTGTCTGTGTGGGGCTGTCTGTCGGTCTTGGTGGGTCTGTTCTCTGGGTCTGTCTGTCCCATGTCTTGTGTGTCTGCCTGTTCTCTGAGGCTGTGCCTGTGTTTTCCATGTGTGCCTGCCTGCTCCACGTGTGTCTGTCGGCTCCACGTGTGTGTGTGTGTGTCCCATGCCTGTTCCTGGGGCAGTCTGTCTGTCCGTGTGTGTCTGCCTGTTCTCGGGGCAGTCTGTCCCGTGTGTGTCTGCCTGTTCTCGGGGCTGTCTGTCTGTCCCGTGCGTGTCTGCCTGTTCCGTGCATGCCTGCCTGTTCTCGGGGCTGTCTGTCTGTCCCGTGCGTGTCTGCCTGTTCCGTGTGTGTCTGCCTGTTCCCGGGGCAGTCTGTCCCGTGTGTGTCTGCCTGTTCTCGGGGCAGTCTGTCCCGTGTGTGTCTGCCTGTTCTCGGGGCTGTCTGTCTGTCCCGTGCGTGTCTGCCTGTTCCGTGCATGCCTGCCTGTTCCCGGGGCAGTCTGTCCCGTGAGTGTCTGTTTGTCCGTGTGTGTCTGCCTGTTTCCGGGGCAGTCTGTCCGTGTGTGTCTGCCCGTTCCCGGGGCAGTCTGTCCCCCCGCGGGCGCAGCGAGAAGGAGGCGCAGGCAGGAGCAGGTCGTTGGAGCTGTATATTGTCGAGATGCCAATGCAATAAAAACAGTGCAAATACAAGGTACAGTTCAATACTCGCTCCCCCCCCGGCCCCTCTGCCCCCCGTGCTCACGCTCTGCCCACCGCCCCCCTCCCCCCGCCCCCCCAATCCCCCTTACACGTCTTTCCCCCCACCCCCCAAAAAACCCCATTCGGGACACCCCCTCCCTGCCTCCGGGGCTGCTGGTGCCGCGGGGGGGGTCCAGGTTCGGTGTGTGAAAGGCACAGAGTCGGGAGGTGGCCGCCGCCACCAGTGCATCGCAGGGCCGGGGGGGGCGCGGGGGGGGGGGGAGGGCCGCAGCTCCCCTGTATGTGTGTCCCCCCAAGCACCGTCCGTGTCCTCCCCCCCTCCCCCCCCCAAAGAACACAAAGCCGCCGGGACCCCCCCTTGCACGTTCCATGGCATACACACGAGGTCACACTACAGGACGTGACGACTTCCACAACACCCACGGCCGGGGGGGCTGCCCCCCCGGGCTGGGCCTTCTTCGTTTCATTTTTTTTCCTTTTTTTGCCATTTTTCTTTTTTTTTTTTTTTTTTTTGTGGTTTTTTTTTTACACAATGTACAATTAAGGATTTTTTTATATATATTTCCCCCCCTTTTTAAAAAATGTTTCCTTTTTATCCTTTTTCTTTCCTCTTCTTTTTTTCCTCTCTTTCCCCCCTATTTTTTCCTCGTTTTCTTTTCCCTCCTCTTTTATTTTCTTCCTCTTCCACACCCCCCCCCCCCCCCCGTTTTCTTTTTTTCCTCTTTTTTTTTTTTTCTCCTTTTTTTTAAATCTTCTTTAATGTGTCAGGAAGTAGCTTATGTACAAGTGGAGTCCTGGGCATAGCGTTCGGCAGCAAGGTCGGAAGCTTAATGACGAGGCGGGGGGAGAGAAAAGGGGGCAGGGCAGGGCAGAGCGGGGCTTTGGAGGAACCCCCCCCACACACACATACCCCAGGCCCCCAAAGAAAGCTTCGCGAGCAGATCTACCTCTAGCCGTGAGAGAAGCAGGGAAAAATCCTTGTTTCTGGACCTTGGGCGGGGGAAGCCCAAAAATGAAGGAAAAAAGGACCCCGGGGGAGGGGGCAGGAGGGGCCAAGCCAAAAGAAGAATCGTAACAAAAAGAGCAAAGCTGCGCAGGTCACAACCTCCGGGAGCCCTGGGGGGTGGCCTCACTGCCCACTCCCCCACCGCCCCCAGGCACCGTTTGGGGGCTGGAATGAGGCTGGGGAGGAGTTGGGGCAGGGTTGGGGGGAGGGGAACTGCCAGCAGACCCCAGGGCCGAGGCGTTTTGCCCCATCCTAGCCCCATCAAACTCCCCCCCAGGAAAAAAAAAAAGGGATTTAAAACAACAACAAAAAGCAAACTGAAGACCCGAGGTGGGGGGCGGGGGGGTCCCCTCGTCTCCGGGGGGTGGATTCCAGGTTTAGCACCATGAAGCTGGCATCTTGATCTCCACCGACTGCCCCTCTCCCCTCCTCTCCCTCTCCGTACCCCCCCGGGAGAGGCTTGGGGTGAAATATTGCACTTGGTTATTTTGTCTTTTTCTTTCTCTTAATTCTGAATTTCCTCGACCCAGGCGCCCAGGTGGCCGCGAGGCAGCACCCGACGGGGCGGGGAGGACGGCACTTGAGCAAGGGCCTGTCTGGCGTGCGTGTGGGGGCCGGACCATGTCGAAGCGGCGGGGGGGTGGACTCTTTAGAAAAACACAGCCCCCCAAAATAAACTGAACATTCCAAAGGTTTACCCAGGAAATAAATGGTCCAAAGTGCTCCCCCCGGGGAAGCAAGTGGGGGGTTGTTGAGAAGAGCCTGGTGCTCCCGGGGGGGGGGGGTGGGGGTGTGAAAAAAAGGGAAGGGGGGAGCTAATGGAGGTGACTCCCCTTAAAAAAAGCCCACAAAAAAATACACCTGTGTCTATAGATCTGCCTCTACCTTCAGGAGCCTCCAAAAAAGCCCAAATTAACCCCCAAAGAAAATCCTTTTGCCTCTGGAGGGTCCCGGGGGCGTGTGGGGCGTGGGGGGTGTGTCAGGGTGCCCAGGCCCCTCGGGGGGTTAAGTGCTTAGTGAGCTGGGGAGGGGGAAAAATTGTGAGGGGTACTCCAGGGAGACCCCAGCCCCAGAGACCCAAAGTCAGGGGCAAGAGAGAGAGCCTCAGAATTGCACAAAATGGGAACAGGGCACAGGAAAAGCACAAAAAACCCAAAGTGAAAAAAATGTTCTAAAAGGCCAATAAAAGCCCCAAAAAACCCAAAAGAGAGCCCAGGAGCAGCAAAGCTGGGGCTGGGCAGAGCTGGGTGCCAGGGAGGGGAAAGAGGACAGGGGCATGGGGGCGACTGGGGTGGGGCTGGAGGAGGAGGAAGAGCAGAGCCTGTCAGGGTGCAGGGTAAGTGCAAATTGAGCCTTTCTCGGCCGGCTCTGTGCGGCTCCTTCCTTGCTTTGGGTTCACTGCCCACCGGGCGCCGCTGCCGCCAGCCCCCTGCCATCGTCCGTGGTGCCAGTGCCAGGCTGCTGTGGCTTCGGCGTGCGCGGGGCGGGGACGGTGCTGGGGACCCCCTGCCCATGGCCACTTCTTGGTGTCCTGCTCGGTGCTGGTCCCACTCCAGAGCCCATGCAAAGGGGTCCTGATGTGGCAGCCACTCCCATGCCAGGGGCTTCTTGGACTTGGTCAGTGGGCAATGGCTCCCTGTCAAGGACAGGGGTTGGGATCTGGTGTTGGGCTGCTGAGATCCGAGGTGCTGAGATCCAGTCTGCTGGGATCCAAGGTGTTGGGAGCCAAGGAGTTGGATCCAGGGTGGTGGCTTTGAGGTGGTGGATCCAAGGTGTTGCATCCAAAGTGTTGGAAACGAATGTGTTGAGAACCAAAGTGCTGGGATCCAAGGTGTGGGGATCCAAGGTGCTGGGATTCAAGGTTCTGGGATCCAAGGGGTTGCATCCAGGGTGTTTGGATCAGTGTCCCCAGCTGCTTTGGCCAAGCCCCAGGCCCGGTGGCACCAAGCCGTGGCCCATTGCAGGTCCTTGCCCGCACTGTCCCCCTGAGTCAGCACTGGGCCTGCCCTTAGAGACCAGAACCAGGGGCACCAAAAGTCAAGTGGCTGCCCCGTGGAAAGTCTTCTGGAAAGGGCAACAAAAAGAAGGGTTTGCAGGGCAAAGCCCCCAGGGGTTAAAGCATCCATTTAGCAGAGGAGGAAGAGAGGAGAAAGAGCAAAGCAAAACCACAACACGAGTGAAAAAAAATCTAAACTTTGTCATCAAAATAAAAGAGGCAAAACCAAGCTGGGGGAGGGTCTGGAGCAGACCTTGTCCTGACCTGGGAGGGGGCCAAGGAGGTGACCTCTGGCAGTGACGGAAAACCAAACAGGGCGCAGGGGTGGTGGGGAGGGGACAGCCAGGCCGGGCTGGAAATGGTTCCTTGTGTGGGTTTGTTTCTTTCCTGTTTTTTTCCTCACTTTCCGCTTTGTTTCCGTTTTCTCTGCTGGGTCTTTCCCTCTGCCCCTGCTGGCGGGAGGCAGCAGCGCAGGCACCGCGTGCTGGGGGCCGAGCAGGGCTATTTCTGCCCGCTGATGGACTGAGATATGGAGCGGGGGGGGATCATATCCAGCAAGTACTCCCGCTGCCGGTCCGCCAGGCTCGACGCCTTGTGGCCCCCCATGCCCGCGTTCAGGTAGGCGATGTTCACACCTGGGCAGAGAGCAGCTGAGGGTCAGAGAGTCAAACCCATGCCAGCAGCCCGGCACCACGGCCACCGAACCCTGTCCCCCAGGGTGCCATGGCCAGCAGAACGAGGGAGGTTCTTCTCCTCTTCCTCTACTCTGCCCTGCTGAGACCTCATCTTGAGCACTGCCTTCAGTTTTGGGCTCCCCAGTTGATGAGGGACAGGGATTTGCTGGAGAGAGTCCAAGGGAGGGCTACAAGGATGACGAGGGGAGTGGAGCAGTGCCTGGTGAGGAGAGGCTGAGGGACCTGGGGCTGCTCAGTCTGGAGAAGAGAAGACTGAGAAGGGATTTAATCAATGTTTATCAACATCTGAGGGCTGGGGCTCAGGAAGTGGGGGGACAGGCTCTGCTCACTGCACCCTGGGATAGGACAAGGAGCAATGGATGGAAGCTGCAGCACAGGAGGTTCCAGCTGAACACAAGGGGGAACTCCTTTCCTGTAAGGGACCCAGAGCCCTGGCACAGGCTCCGCAGAGAGGTTGTGGAGTCTCTTTCTCTGGAGGACTTTCAAGGCCTGTCTGGATGTGTTCCTGTGTGACCTGAGCTAGACTGTAGTCCTGATCTGGCAGGGGCTTTGGACTCGATAATCTCTTTGGATCCCTTCCAACCCCTAATATCTGTGATCCTGTGATCCTGTGATCCTGTTTCCTGAACACTCCCCTGGGAGCTTGGGAACTCCACTGCCTTCCCTGGGCAGCCTTCTCTACCCCAGCCATTTGTGCCATCACGTTGGTCACAACAACAACCAGCCTGGGCAATGCTTCCCACACAAACCCAGACAGGACAGGAGCATCCACCCCAGCCCCAAGCAGCTCCAGCCCCATGCCCTTACCTGGCATGCCCAGGAGCCCTCCTGCCACTGAGAGCTGCGGTGCCTGCGCGAAGTTGGAGAGCATGGAGCGGGCAGAGGTGGGGATGCCACGCTGCAGTGTGCTCTGTGGCTGGGGAGCCTGGGGGCAGGAGAGCAGAGCTGGTGGGGAGGCACCAGGACCAGTGGCATCACCCAGCCCTCTGGCAGCACAGGGGATGCAGCCAGAGGGTGAAGAACCAGTGGTGGGGCCTGGCTGGTACATGGAAATGGGAGTTGGGGGCCATAAGACAGCAGAGCCTGGGGTCAAGCTGAAGGAGAGACATGTCAGGGACCCAGGGGGGAAGGGCAACAGCTACCATCTGGAGGAAATGGGGTGCAGGGCATTTAGGGGAAAGGCCACCCTAGAGGAAAAGGGGCAGACAGACCCCAAACCTTCTGGAAGAGGGATGGCAGCGGGATGCCCACACCTCCCTCCTGGTCAGGGAGCACCCACTGTGCCCACCCCAGACTGGCATCACCCAGCTGGGCTACAGGAGAGAGGACACTGGGCCAGGAGGCCAGTGCTGGGTATGAGGGCCAGGAGGGCAGCAGTGGGTGTGGGCAGGGCCAGAAGGCTGCTTACCTGCCGCAGTGTATGGTGCCTCATGATGTTCTCCTGCTTGCTGACGCTGGACACGGCTGGAGCAGAGGTGGGGGAGAGGGCTGCCTGCTGCTGTAGCCTCTGTTCGATCTCCTGAGAGAGGGAACCAGAAGTACCCTCAGAGGCTTCCTCTAACCCACCCAGTTAGAGCTGCTTGTCCCAGGATGACACCCAGGGCTGAGCTGGGCTCCGGGGAGACCTCAGAGCAGCCATCCAGTAACTGAAGGGGCTCCAGGAGAGTTGGGGAGGAACTTTGGACAAGGGCTGGGGAGTGCCAGGACAAGGGGAAATGGGTTTGAGCTGGAAGAGGGGAGACTGAGACTGGAGAGGAGGAGGAAATTCTTTAGAGTGGGGTTGGGGAGAGCCTGGAACAGGTTGCCCAGGGAGGTGGGAGATGCCCCATGCCTGGAACTGCTCCAGGTCAGCTGGTCTGGGGCTCTGGTTGGGGCTGTCCCTGCTGGCTTCAGGAGCTTGTATTGGATGAGCTATGGAGGTCCCTTCCAGCCCAAGGCTCTCTCTCATCCTAGGAGTTAAATCCCCCTTCCACAGGTCAGGGAGCAGCTCAGCCACTTCCAGTGCATGCCAGGAAAGTCAGTCAGCAGCAAACCCCAGAAGGTTGTCCCTGCCCAGCCCTGGAGCTGCACGTCCAGAGGACGCTGCAGGACTGTGGCCGCTCAGCACCAGCCCAGCGCTGCTGGAACCTCCTCAGCACCTCCAAGCCACTCAGGCTCACACCTGAGAAACCCCAACTGGATCTGTGCAAAGGGAGGGGGCAGCAGGGCAGTGCTGCAGCCTGGCTGGGGACTCCAGGCTCTGCTGCTACCCCAGCACAGAATCACAGAAACATCCAAGTTGGCAGAACCCCTCAGGATCACCAAGTCCAACCTCTGACCCTACTCTACAAAATTCACCTTAAACCATATCCCCAAGCACCACATCCAGATGACTCTGAAACACATCCAGGGTGGGTGACTCCACCATCTCGCTGGGCAGCTCATTCCAGTCCCTGACCACTCTCTCTGTGAAAAACTTTTTCCTAATGTCCAATCTAAACCTGCCCAGGCTCAGCTTGAGGCCATTCCTCCTTGTTCTGTCTCCAGTTACCTGTGAGAAGAGGCCAGCAGCAGCCTCTCCACAATGTCCCTTTCAGGTAGCTGTCGACAGCAGTAAGGTCTCCCCTCAGCCTCCTCTTCCTCACAGTAACCATCCCCAGCTCCCTCAGTTGCTCCTCATCAGGCCCTTCCCCAGCTCTGTTGCCCTCCTCTGGACCTACTCCAGCACCTCCACATCTCCCTCATACTGCAGTGCCCAAAACTTGCCTGTTCCTGCTGCAGAGCCTTCACGAAGGCATTCTTCAGCCTGTTGGTGTGCTCGGCCTTCAGAGCCTTCTTCTGGTTGGAGGTCATGCACTGCTCACACAGGATCTTGCCACTCTTCTCCTGCTTCCAGTGTGGGGTGAAGTCGGTGCGGCACTGGGCGCAGACAAAGGGCTCCACGCGCAGCAGGGATGTGCAGCTCTTCCCTGGGGCCACAGCAGTCAGGGTGGGGAACAGAATCAATCACAGAATGAACCAAGCTGGAAAAAAACTCTGAGATCACCCAGTCCAACCTACCACCTAATATCTTCTCATGAACTAACCCCTGGCACCAAGTGCCTCATGCAGCCTCCTTTTAAACACCTCCAGCCATGGGCACTCCACCACCTCCCTGGGCAGCCCATTCCAATGCCAATCACTTTCTCTGGGCACAACTTCCTCCTAACACCCAGCTTAAACCTGCCCTGGCACAGCTTGAGGCTGTGTCTCCTTGTTCTGTCCCTGGGGGCCTGGCAGCAGAGTCCAACCCCACCTGGATACAGCCTCCCTGCAGGGAGCTGCAGACAGCAATGAGCTCTGCCCTGAGCCTCCTCTTCTGCAGGCTGCACACCCCCAGCTCCCTCAGCCTCTCCTCACAGGGCTGTGCTCCAGGCCCCTCCCCAGCCTTGTTGCCCTTCTCTGGGCACCTTCCAGCACCTCAGTATCTTTCTTAAATTGATGGGCACAGGACTGGACACAGCACTCAAGGTGTGGCCTGAGCAGTGCTGAGCACAGGGGCAGAAAGACTGCCCTGAAACAGGGAACAGGAACCCCCAACACCACCTCCCCCAGGCCATGGGAGGCAAACATCAGAACTCATAGGAGAGGAAATGCACCAGGAGAGGTTTAGGTTGGATGCGAGGAAAAATTTCTGTCCTGCAAGAGTGGTCAGGGCCCGGACCAGGCTGCTCAGGGAGGTGGTGGAGTCCCCACAGACTCCCAGCATGGCTAAGGCTGGAAGGGAGCTCAGAGCTCATCTGCTCCAGCCCCCTGCCATGGCAGGGACACCTCTAAGCTAGACTCAGCTGCCCAAGGCCTCATCCAGCCTGGCCTTGAATACCCCCAGGCAGGAGCCAGCCACCGCCTCCCTGGGCAGCCTGTGCCAGAGTCTCCCCAACCTGGTACTGCAGAACTTCCTCCTCAGCTCCAGTCTAACCCTGCTCTGCCTCAGCTCCAGATCATTCCTTCTGGCCTGTCTCAGACCCCCTTGTGCAAAGTCTCTCTGCAGCCCCCCTGCAGGATCCCTTTAGGCACTGGCAGCAGCTCTGATTTCCCCCTGGAGCCTTCTCCTCTCCAGGCTGCCCAGCCCCAGCTCCCTCAGCCGGTCCTCACAGCAGGGCTGCTCCAGCCCTTGTCTCATTTTGGTGGCCTCCTCTGGCCTCATTCCAGCAGCTCTGTGCCCTTCTCCTGCTGGGGACAGCAGAGCTGGAGGAAATGCTGCAGGTGGGGTCTCAGCAGAGCAGGGCAAGGGTGCCAAGCAGGTGGCAGCAGAACTACATCTGGGCTCACCCTGGCTGTCGATGACACTCTGCACCACCTCCTCCAGCCCCACCATGTAGATGAATTCGCTGTTGGCTGCGCTGGGCAGGAAGTGCAGCAGCGGGGCAGGCGGCTTTGGCGGGGGGATCTCCAGCAGAGTCTTCTCCAGCTGCTTGCGCAGCGCCAGCTTGGCAGCTGCCTGCGAGTTGGCAGCGTCGTTCAGGGCGCTGGGGCTGGGCAGGGGTGAGGACACCCTGTTGACGGCGCCAGGCTGGATGTGGGAGGCAAGGTTCATGTAGATGGCTGAGGATGACGTACGCTGGCACGGGACAGATGAGCTGGATTGCTGGGCAGGAGAGCAGGGGGTTAAAGTGGGCACCAACAGAAAGCCAGCCCCAGCCTCACTTGGCTGCCTAAGGCCAACTTCTCCAAATCCCATCCCCATCCCCAAAGTGAACCTGAGGGACAGCAGCTGTGCTGGGACTCATCAAACCCCCAGTGCCAGCATGGTGGCCTGGGAAAAGACCTCTGCAGGTATCTGATCCAACCCCCAAGCTAGCTGCTGCCTGTTCAGGTGTGGGACTGGCTGGCACCACAGCCTGGAACAAAAGACTGGATGCAGAGGGAGCTGAGTACCAGTGCTGAGCTGGGAAGGGTCTCTGGGTGTGCCGCTGCCTCACTGACATCTTCCTGCTCCCCAGGAGGAAAGCAAACAGGTTCCAGAGTCCTGCTGCTGTGCTCCTCAGGGAGCAAGAGTTTGGTGCCAGCTGTGGGGAGAGGAACCAGAACTGCTCCCAGACCACTTCCCTGGGGTGCTCGTGGCACCAGCAGCACAGGAGGCCAGGGCTTAGATGGTGATGCTTTGGCAGCTCCAAACTTGAAGTTTTTAAACCCTTTTTATTTGCATTTCCCACATAGGCCAGGAACAGAACCACAGTCCCCAGATTCCAGCAATGGGAGTGGGAAGAGGCCACCTGGAGACCAGGGAGCAGAAGAGTGCCCAGGAGCCCTCATTCACTCGGGATCCATTTCCACCTGCAAGCCTTGCTCTGCCACCTCCACACCGCTCTGGACATCCTCCTGGCACACCCCAGTCCTCCTCCCTGCTCACTCCACAGCTGCCCGAGCCCCCCAGGGTCCCATACCGGCTGGTAGCTAATGGCTGGATTCATGCTGGGAGTCGTGGTGCGGATGAGGCCAGGCTTGGGGGGCACCCTCTGCCCCTGCAGCTGGGCAGGGTTCGGGGCAATCACACGCTGGGACATCAGCATATGGGGCAGGGTCGTGTTTGTGGCAGACCTGATGACGCTGTGACCCTGTGGGGAGAGCAAAGCAATCATTGGAGGGTGAAGGAGTGGACCTTGGAGCTTCCCAACCAGGTGCTGCAAGAGCAAAGCTTCTCCACCGACCCCAGCAGGAGGTTGCTGCAGGAGGATCACAGAAGCGCTGTGTCTGGCAAAGCCCCTGGGCATCAGGGAACCCAAGCCTGCTGGCAAAGCCCCTGGGCATCAGGGAACCCAAGCCTGCTGGCAAAGCCCCTGGGCATCAGGGAACCCAAGCCTGCTGGCAAAGTCCCTGGGCATCAGGGAACCCAAGCCTGTAGGCAAAGCCCCTGGGCATTAGAGAACCTAAGCCTGTAGGCAAAGTCCCTGGGCATTAGGGAACCCAAGCCTGCTGGCAAAACCCCTGGACATCAGGGAACCCAAGTGTGCTCCAACCACTATGGCTGTGGCTAACCCAAGACACTCAGCACCACAGCTCTGTGGATTTAAACTCCTCCAGAGACAGGGACTCAGCCACCTCCTTGGGCAGCCTGCTACCCCATGGTACAGAAGCTCTTCCTCAAACCCAGCTCTTCAGCTTAAAACTCTCCACACCTCCTGTACCACCTTCTCCTCCTCTCCCCTCTTCCAGATGAGGTTCGTAGGTGTCCCAATTAAGGAAGTCTCACAAAGGCTGCCCAGACAATGAGCTTCCTCTTCTCCTCCAGCCCATTTCCTTCACCAGCCCTGTCCCACTGAGAAGCCACAATGGGCCTGACCTGAGTCGTTGCCATAGCAAAGCAAACAAATGCCACAAACAAAGAGGATGCTCCATGAAGGGAGGGAAGAAGCAGCAAGGCTGCAGTGGAAGTCTTGGCAAGAGCAGGAGGGAAAGGCACAGGCAGAGGGACTGGAGGATCAGAGAACCATCAGGGCTGGAAAAGCCTCCGAGATTATCCAGTCCAACCATCAACCACGACAGTCACCAAACCTGCCCCCAGGGTTCCTGAACACCTGCAGGCATGGAGCCCCCAGCACCTCCCTGGGGGTCCCTGACCACTCCTGCAGAAACTGTTCCTCGTGTCCAACCTCAGCCTCCCCTGGGGCAACCTGAAGCCATTTCCTCTTGTCCCTTGTTCCTCAGGAGAAGAGTCCAACCCCACCTGGTTCCAGACTCCTTTCAGGTAGGTGTAGAGTGAGAAGGTCTCTCCTTGGGGCCACCACATCTAAACTCAGCTCCTTCCACTTCACACAAGGCCAGAGGCAGTGGCTCAGTTCCTGCCCAGGGCCCCCTGCTGAAAGTGCTACTGCTTGTAGAGCAGCAGGTGGGGCTGACCTGCCCTGGCAGGGCACCGAGGCAGGCACCAAGTGTTACAGGGACGGCTCAGTCTGCACTGATCAACTTCAGAGGTGACTTTGCCTGCAGAAGGAATTTCCCAGCCCCACTGTGGGACCTCAGATTGTTCTCCTCGTGGCACTAGCACTGATCTGCCTCCTGCAAGAGCCTCAAAGCTGGGCAGAGACAGTGGCAGAGTGCAGTGTGGGCGCCTTCTGGGGCAGCAGGGGCTGCTGGGCAGGCTCACCTGTAATGTTCTTAAGTTCTGTGGCTCAACCCCCTGAGCTCCAGGCCTGGAGGGAAGCTTGGACAGTCCCTGCTGTCCCACGTGGGCAGGAGAAGGCTGCACGATGGATGCTGCGTTTGGGACCACTGGAGTCTAGAGTGAGGGATGAGAAGTGGCATTAGGGCTTGGCAGAGCCCTGCTGAGGACTCAGCCCCATCAAAGCCACATCAGACGCTCAGAGCTGCCTGGCATCACCTCCTCAGCTGGCCCACAGGCAGCCTGCCAGGGACACTGAGGCTGCGGATTTGCCACAGACTCTTTGGTAGGAAACATCCCACAGGAGGAGAGATGTGGAGCCGAGTGAAACCCCAGAGCAGAGCCTTTGTCTTTGCCCACCAACTCCTTCCCCTCCTTCCCACCCAGCCAGAGGATGCTGCCCAGAGCTTCACCTTCTGGACCACATTTTCCTTCTGCAGCTGGCTCTGCCTCAGCTTCTTCAGCAGCACCAGCCTGGCCTCCTCCAGCCGCAGCTCGTCCCGGAGCTGCTTGATGAGCTGCTGCCGTTCCTCGATGCTTTTCCCCTGCAGAGAGCCCACAGATCAGTCAAAACCCCAGAACCCTGCTTTGCTGGCTGTCCTGGTCTGCCAACCCATGACACTGGCAAGGGGGTGTGAGGAAGGCTGAAGATAAGCCAGAGCTGTCCCCTGGGTAACCGCGGATGCTGGAGCTGGATTGCTCCATCCAGGAGACAGCTCAGAGCCCCACTCAGCTCTCACATCCTGCCCAGAACAGCAGAATGGTTCCTTGCTGGAGCAGCCTCCCAATGCCAGGAGAAAAGTCCTCACCTTGAACATCTCCAGGTTGGCTGCCTTGAGCCTCTCCTCCATGCGAGAGCTGGCGCGGGGGCTGGAGGCTTCGTTGTCGGACAGTACAATGACATCTGGGGACGGCGTCAGGCGGCCTCTGTCCTGCTCACTGCAGGGAGAAAGCAAAACTGACCCACAGCAGCAGGGAACCAGAGCAGGAGTATCCCCTGCTCCACCATGGACATGAACAGGAGCTGGGGACTGCTCTCCCTGCCTGGAGAGCTTCACCAGCTTGAGAACCTCTGCCCACAGAGGGAAAAGCCAAATCATCAACCCAACACCACTGCGACCACCAGACCATGGGCAAAGTGGCAGGACTGAGATGGGAGATGAGGAAGAAACTCTTGAGATTAACGGTGGGGAGAGCCTGGCACAGGATGCCCCCTCCCTGGAGGTGTTCAAGGCCAGGCTGGATGAGGCCTTGGGCATCCTGGGCTGGTGGAGGTGTCCCTGGCCATACCAGGGGGCTGGCACTGGATGACCTTTGAGGTCACTTCTGACCCAACCCATTCTAGGATTCTGTGACCTCCAGCACACCCAGAGTGATAAAATATCAGATCTGGGTCCAGGCTCTCCACTGCAGGCTGCTGCTGCTGCTGAGCTTCCAGGAGCATCCAGATCCTCTTTTATTTACACTCCACAGAGGGTTGGGGGGAGCCAAGCCAGAGTCCAAACAGCCAGGGCGAAACAGGGACATCTGCAAGAGCCCCTGGAGCCCTCAGGGCTTTGTCTTCTTTTGTCACGGGGAGGAAGCAGAATTACAACAAAACTACTGGAAGGAGCTGTGGGAGGCAGGCTGAGGTGAGAAGATGTGGAGCATGGTTCCAAACAAACCCCAGCTTGGGGACCCCTTCCAAAACCCAACCTCCTTGGCCTTGCTTCTCCTGCTGCGGAGAAGAACCTGCAGCTGATTTGGGTTTTCTGCCTCTTTTCAGGGCTGATTCCTCTCCAGTGTCCACATCCTGGTGCCCTGCTCAATTCTCCCCACACCTTACCTAGCTCAGAGTGCTCAAAACTCTCCATGGTGCCTGCAGTCACTGACCCACAGCCAAGCTCAATCCCACAGGATCCAATACCCTGGGCGTCCCAACCCATTTCCCAGGTGGCTGAGAACCACAGAGCCATGGAACCCTTTGGGCTAGAGAAGACCTCCCAAGATCCTCAAGGCCCTGCTGGCACCTTGCAGACCCAGACCTGGCCCTGCAGAGCCTGCTGGAGATGTCCCTGTCCACTACAGGGGGCTGGACAAGACGACCTTGGAGGGTGCCTCCCCACCCAGTGCAATCTGTGACTCTGTGACCCTGGAAGGGCTCCCCCAGGCCCCATTTCAGTTGACTTGGGCTCTTGCACCTGGCAGACCTTGGAGCTGCCTGGCACCCACCTCCTCCTGGCACTCATGTCCACCGGCTCATCATTGATGTTCTCCTTGCCAGGCCTCCCTGCAGTCCTACCCTCCCCGTGGGGCCGCAGGCTCCCGTTCAGCTTCTCCTCGTAGACTTTCACCCCGTCCTGTTTCACTGGCAGCTCGTGGGGCACCTCGATGCCTGAGAGGTCTTTCCTCTTCAGCAGTGCCAGCATCTTGAGGCGCTCCATGGCCTCATGCCCCTCCATCTTCAGTCTCTTGGCCAGGACATCGTCACGCTCCTCTGTTGGGTCCAGGCTGCGCTTCAGCAGGTTCAAGCGCAGAGCATCCTCGGTCATTCTGTCCATCCTGTGGCACAGGGAGGCACAGGGGCCACTGGTCAGGACCACAGCAAACAGAAGATAGATGTGGTAGCCCCAGCTTAATCCCCGCCTTCCCTGGGGGCTGGCGGGGACCTCTGTGCCCAGCCTCCCCCTCAGGGAGCACAGCACCCAGCACCCACGCATGGGGCGTGCAGAGACCTGCTGCCAGCTCGATCCCAAACCAGCCAGGCTGGAGTTTCCCAAGCAGGAGGAACCACACGAACCCGACGGGGGAGAGTACCCTAGAGCTCTGAGGAAGCAGGGCAGAACCTCTGGGCCCACATTAAAACTCGGCTGTGACTTGATGAGAGTCACTGGGAAGGGGAGATGGCAGCCTCCAGGTCACCCAGGGACATGAGGGCAGCTTAGCTCCTCCTCTGCTGCCAGCTACACACCCTGGAATTTGGTGCTTGGAGGGGGGAACCTGAGCTGTGCTCTGAGTCCTTCTGTTATCCATACAGCACCGAGCCTGGCAGTGAGCTTCCAGCTCCCTCCACAAAGTCTCCTGCTCCTCCAGAACTTCTGGTTGAAGCTGCCCCATGACTTGGGGAGGAAATGGAGGCACCAAGGGATGGAGGCACTCAGGGAGGGTGAGGAATGGAGGCACCAAGAGATGGAGGCACAGAAGGAGGGTAAGGAACGGAGGCACCAAAGGAGGGAGGCACACAGCGACCATCCCCCCCCATCTCTCCATCCTCCCTGCCCCTCCTCCAGGTGCAGAAATGCCCCAGGGCAAACAGATGCAGTCAAAAGAGGAAGGAGCTGCAGAGCCCATCCCAAACCCCATCTCTTTGCTTTCAGGCTGATAAGAAACCAGCTCCAACAGCACAAAAAAACAACCACGAGAGCTCCACCAGGAAGGGCAAGACCAGCCTGCTGAAGTCTCTGCAGGCTGTGGCTGATGCCAAGCAACTGGGGAAGAAGTCAGGGTTCAGATGTGGGCAGCTCAATAGTGCTGAGCTCTTTTGTCTTCCCTCTCCACACAGCAGCAGCTCACAGGGGCTGGGTAATAAGCTCTGAGCTGGGAGACAGAGCCAAAACAGCCAAATCTTGGCTACTCTGCTTTAGGTGGAGCTTCCAAAGCTTGGCTCCAAGTCACCCAAGAGGTTTGCTCAGCCACAGCTCTGCCAGGACAGCATTGTCCTGGCCCTGTCCTTGGTCCCCTCTCACCACACCTGCCACAGAGCTCAGCTATGGTACCAGTGCAGCCCCCAGGGCACCGACGGTGCAAGGGAACTTTGGTCTCCCAGAGACAGATCGAAGGGGAGAGGGCAGCAGGGACACAAACCCAAATCTGCAGTGAAACAGCACCAAGGGAAGTCCCAGAAGTGTGGTGCCCACCACAGCAGGCTTCTAGCCCAGCCTGGTTTGAGACTGCCACCCTCAGCAGTGCTCTGCTCGCCAAAGCTCCTCTGCTCCAGCCACACCAAGAGGGGCAAGCAGGGGCAGGCTGATGGAGACTCCCAGCCTCCACCTGCAGCCAGCCTCCATCTCCCCCGGCAGAAGTGACCCCAGGTCAGGCTGAAGCTATGAGTGACCAGGGGCATTTGGCAGAAGGGAAAAACCTTCCTGCAGCCAGCACCATGAAAGGGCCTCCACGGCTGCTTCCACCTGGGGCTTGTGGTGGAGATGAGGAGGAGGAGGAGGAGGAAGAGGAGGCGGAGAAGGAGGAGGAGGAGGGGAAGTCCAGATACCTGTCAGTCAAAGGCTGATGCAAAGGGAGGGAGCAGAGGCACTTTGTGAGCAGCTGCTGCTTCAGTGTTTCATAAAGTCACAGAATCAGTGAGGTTGGAGAAACCCTCCCAGGCCATCCAGTCCAACATCAGTCCAGCACCACCACGGCACCAAACCAGGTGCCCAGTGCCAGGGCCACGCCTTTCTTCAGCACCTCCAGGGATGGGGACTCCACCACCTAACTGGGCAGCCTGTTCCAGTCCCTGACCACTCTTGCAGGACACAAATTGTTTCTCATTGCCAATGTAAACCTGCCCTGAGGCATTTCCTCTTTTCCTGTCACTTGAAACTAAAGGACACAGCAAGAGAGCACTACCAGGTAGTGGTGCCCACTCCATGGCACTCCATGGTGCCATCACCTCACAGCACAGAGCTCCAGCAGGAGCAGATTGAGAACACCACTCTAAGGCACAGAAGAGGAATGTGAGACCTTGAGTAGCCTGGGCAGAGGGAAGTGCCCCTGCCCATGCAGGGGGCTGGAACTGGCTAATCTTCAAGGCCCCTTCCAGCCTAAGACATTCGATGGCTCTGTGAACACACTGCACAGGAAACCACAGTCTCCACCACTGAGGAGACCAAAATCCAGCAGCCTCCACACTGCCCAGAAGCCTTCAGCACCCCCTGGCCCCAGGCCCAGCCCCCTGGCAGCAGCAGGATTGGGCTGAGCAGGCCATGAGTTCCCCCACTTGCTGGCAGAGACACCAAAGATTCTGCCCCCTTGGAGGCTTCAGTGCCCAAAGCGAACCAAAGGTGCTGTTAGCAGCAGCAGGTCCCACAACTATTTTGATCCTTCCCAGAGGCTTTCCAGGGTGGAGAATGAGCAGATCCAATAAAAATCCAATGGGGCCCTTCGACCTCCACACTCGACAGCTGGAGGGGGAGGGGAAGAGTTGCAGCTTCACTGGCAGCTCCTCGACTGCAGCACTGGGCATAGCACAGGGCACGGGGGGAGGCTGTTGGACTCGGACCAGAGAAAAGCAACAAGAGGAGGAGGTGTCCAGGGAGGGCTTCCTGGGGAGCCTGAAGGTCAGGCAGGCAGAGCCGCAGGACAGCAGCGAGGACAGCTCTGCGGCGTGCCCACCGGGGGAGACCAGGCTGGGAACAGCTCCTCCTGAGCAGCCGCTTGTGACCGCAGGGGAAGCCCCAGGGAGCTGCACTGGGGCAAGGCCACCACAGCCAGGAGACCACCACGACCCCTGCAGGCCTCCTCCAGCTCCTGCTGGAGCTTCCCAGCCAGCCACAATCCCGGCAGCACCAACACGGGCAGGCACCAGCAGCTGGGACACACTGGGACACTCCATGGGACACTCCGGATCAACCAAGTGAGTGCAGTCTCATTTTTCCCCCTGCTTTGGACTCAGCATGAGGGATCCATTCAGCACAAGGGATCCCTGACCTGCTAAGGGACCTCTGATCACCCCAACGGATCCCTGATCTGCCACAAGGGATCTTGGATCCACCTCTTCTCCCAGCCAGCTGTGGCTGAAGCCTTCTGCGGCTGCTCCTGGCCCCTGCTTGCTGCCCTCCTTCCTGACAGATCTCCAGGAGATCCACTATAACACTCCTGGGAAGAAAAGTCTGCCCCAGTGTCTGAAGGGTCTTCAGTTCCACCCAGCTTCCTCCTGCACATCTGCTCCAGCAGCACAGGGAGTCACTGCCAGGAGCTGGTGCTCAGAGCCGAGAGGTTTCCCTGGATCCCTGTCTCCCGGGGAGCAGGACAGGACAAAGAAAGAGCAGGACAGAGGCCAGTCCTGGTGCCTACCCAGATCCTGCTGATGTGCTCCATGGCCACAACTTCATCTTCAGTTACCTGCCCCAGTGCCTCACACCCTCACTGCACTCCTGGTGCCCAGCTTAAGTCTGCCCTGCTCCAGCACTTGACCTGGAACTCCAGGTCCTTCTGAACAGCCCTCCCTAGCCCTCTTGGAGCCCCTTCAAGGCTGCTCTAAGGCCTTCCTGGAGCCCTCTCTCCTCCAGGCTGAACAGCCCCAACGCTGCCAGCCCGTGCCCACAGCAGCCTCTGACCATCTTGGTGGCTTTCTCTGGCCCCATTCCAGCAGGTCCAGGTCCCTCTTGTGCTGGTGGCCCCAGAGCAGGACACAGTTCACACCAGGCCTGGAGGCACACCCTGTGCCACAGGGTTTGGCTCGTCATGCAGAGCCTGTGGGCTGAGACAATTGTGCCCAAGGGCTGCCCAGAGCCTGGCACACTTCAGGGCTTCGACGTCTTCTCCCATGCAGGCTGAGCTCAGTCCAGCACCGCTGTGGCGCATCTCAGCCTGGCACACATAAAATGGCTCCCAAGGCAGTGCTCCATGCAGGGTACAAAAGGGGGAAAACAAACACAAAGCGAGGGGGTCCTGCCCTAGTAGCTGGGTGGCCTGAGCAGAGACCTCCAAGAGCTGCAAAAGGAGGAAGAAAACACTGCAAGGCCCACGGCAGCGCCGACCCAAAGCGCAGCTGCCAGACAGATCCTGGTGCTGAGGTGTGGAGGAAACCCTGAGCCAAGGTGGGACTGAGCCCCCAGGGCAGCCTGGAGCCCTGCACAGGGCCCGAGGTGCAGGCAATGGAAGAGAGGCTGCAGGGGCTGCGGTGGGGAGAGGGCTGGGGAACAACCTGGGGTCCAAACCCCAAACAAAGAGCAAGGAGAGGCTGGGGAAGGGAGGCAGCGAGCTCGGAGAGGAGGCACTCGAGAAGTGGGGGGCAAGGGGAGGGCTCTCCTGCTCGGGGAGTGGGAATCACAACCCAGAAAAGACAAAGGGAATGTTTGGGAAGCCAGAGAGAGCTCATCCGGGGTCGGGAGCTGCCTCTGCCCACAGTAGGCTGTAAATCCTCAGCGTGGCTCCGGCGCAAATCCATCCGGCAGCTCCGCGGCTTCCCCCCCAGCCTAGCACCGCAGCCTCCTCCACCCAGGGACCCCCGGGCACGGCCTCCTGGCTGGGCTCCCAAAGGCGGCGTGGACCCCTCGCAGGTGCACCCTGGCTGATGAGGGTGCAGGGGGCTGGAGACCACCCCCACCCCCAAGCACCTTAGTTTGCCCCCAGCCGAGATCGCTGCGGGCAGACTTGGGCCAGCCCCCAGGCACTGCAGTCCTGCGGTGAGCTCTATAACGACCCAAGGGGTGGGAGCAGGAGGGGGCTGAGCGAATGCCACCTTCCCTCTCCTCTCTTCCCCTCCTTTTCCTGCTTTCCTTCTCCTTTCTTCCCCTCCCTAGTTCCCGTTTCAAGTTCATCCCTCAGGATCCATTCACTGTCCCAGGGAGCTGTCACCTTATCCCAGAATTCCACAGACAGAGAGGACAGGGGAGGAAGAAAGCTGCTCCCAGCCTCTGGGTGAGGGCAAACTAAGACAAACCCCCCCCCAGGAAAACCAATTACACCATAACACCTCCCCCGCGTCACTGGGGGGAACTGGGCAGCACTGGGGCAAGCTGGAAAACTCTCCCCACTCTCAGTGGATCGCTGGGGTAAGGAATGAAGGGAAAAACAGACTGGTAAGGGGGGGCTGGGGGAACCGAGACTGAGTGAACTGGGGACTGGGTGAGCTGAGACTGCGTGAACTGGGGCTGGGTGAACTGGGGACTAGGAAAGCCTGGACTGAGTGAACTGGGGGCTGGGTGAGCTGGGTCTGAGTGAGTCTGGACCGAATGAATTGGGGACTGGGTGAACTGGGACTGGGTGAGCTGTGGCTGAGTGAGCCTGAACTGAGTGAACTGGGGCTGGGTGAGCCAGGAGTGGCCAGCGCGGGGCTGGCCGACCAGGGACTGGCCGATGCGGAGCTGGGTGAGCCGGGACGGGTCGACGCGGGGCTGGCCGGTCAGGGGGTGGCCAGTGAGAGGCTGGCCGGTGAGGGGCTGGCCGGTCGGGGGGTGGCCGATCAGGGACCGGCCGATGCGGGCACGCCACAAGCTCCGGGCTCCTTTCCCTAGGGCGCAGGGCGATTTCCTCGACTGCGGCCTTGCCTTTGTGTGCCGACTCCTGCCCAGCGCTGGCTGCCAGCCACGAGAGCCCGGAGCCAGCATCAGGGCCAGGGGTGGCAGAGGCAGAGATGGAGAAGGGGGTGGACAAGCAGACAACCAAGCGGCAGATGAAGGAGGTGTCAAACCCACCCATCGTGCCTACATGGGGGGCAGAAACGCCGCTAGTGCCCGGCCCCAACAGCCAGGCTCGGGTTTTTGCTTGCAGCAGCTTTAGGAATTCCACTGGACTAGTGATGGAGAGGTGGAGGGGGGAGGGCAGAGGGGAGAGAAGGGAAGAGCTCCGGCAGCAGGCAGAAGCCACAGTGCTCACCCTCCCCCCTTCAAACGTTCTGGTCAAACATTCCGGGGAGCTGCCAAACTCAGGTTAAAAAGGAGAGGAAATAAGCCCCAACCCCAAAAATCCAACCCCAAAGCCGATGCCCCCCCAAAGCCGGCACCCCCAGAGCGCCTTTGTCTGCTGAAGAGACGGAGAGGACCGGGTCCGAGGGGTACTTACAGGTACAGCACTGCCGCTGCCTCCTCCAGGTGGCAAGAGAATTGGGCAGCAGAGGCGAGAGGCAGCGCGGGCACGGCGGGGGGGCCGGCGGCGAAGGATAAAGGTTGGGAGAGGAAGACGAGGAAGAGGAGGCTGGGTCGGGGGTGCGGAGCAGCCCTCTCGGCAGAGCCCGGGCGGCCCCGCGTGCCATCCCCCTCCAGGGACCTGCGGCAGCCCTGTCTGGAGCGGGCACTTCCCTGCCAATCATGCGCCGTGCTCTTATATTAAACAAAAGAAAGGGGATGCTTACTTTTACCCAGCATGCTCCGCGGGCAGGGAAAAGGGGAAAAAACCACTAAAAAAATAAAACCAGTTGCAGCCGGTTTGTAACCTCGGGACACGGAACCGTCTCCTTACCCCCTCTTTTTTCTTGGCGGCGCTCGGTTTTGGGGGATGTGGGGCAGGAGGCTGTCGGCCGCTGCTGGCCGCCCCCCGCCCCCCCGCCCCAAAACTCCACCATCATCTCCTCCCTCCACCCCCCCACCCCTTGCCAGCAGCCCCTGGCCCCCCGCCAAACTTTGTCTTCATTCATGAGAGCTCCTTCCCTCCGATGCTGTTTAACTGTTTCACTCCCGAACGCAGCCGCCTGGGCTCCTCCATCTCCCGAGGCTCCTCCGCACAGGTGGCTTCGGTCACCCCCCACGGGCACCGCAGAGTGCAGCGGCCGAATACCCTCCCACCGCCTGCTGGCACAGGAGCTCTGTCCCCTGCCTCTCTTCGCAGGATCCCAGGGTGGGCTGGGTCGGAGAAGCACTTCGAGATGCTCCAGCCCAACCATACCCCAACTCCAAGCCTGGGGCTCAACCACGGCCTCAGCTCTGCAGCTTGGAAGCCCCTCCAGGGGGTTGAGCATTCAGCCACCAACCTGGGCAGCCTGGGCCAGTGTCTGAGAACCCTTCCAGTGAAGCAGTTTCTTCTGATGTCCAACCTGGGGCAACCTGAGGCCATTTCCTCTTGTCCTGTTCCCTGGACAGCCCAACCCCGACTGGCTCCATCCTCATCTCAGGGAGCTCTAGAGACCCAGGAGGTCTCCCCTCAGCCTCCTCTGCTCCAGCCTCAGCACCTCCAGCTCCCTCAGCTGTTCCTCCCCAGCCCTCTTCTTCAGACCCTTCCCTGCTCCCGCTCCAGCTCCTCAATGTCCTCCTGGGAGTGAGAGACCCAACCCTGACCCCAAGATTCCAGCTGTGGCCTCCCCACTGCCCAAGCCAGGGCGACAATCCCTGCCCTGCTCCTGTTGTGACCGATCCAGGTCAGTCTGCTGTTGCCTTTCTTGGCCAGGTGGGCACTCCCTGGCTCATCTCCAGCCGCTGTCACCAACCCCCCCACCCCGGTCCTTACCCACCTGGCAGTTTCCAGCCACTGCCCGCAGCCTGCAGCCTCCATGGCGTTGCTGTGAGCTGAGGGCAGGACCCAGTCCTGTGCAGCACAGGAGCCTTTGCAGACACCACAGTGCAGGGTCCCTGCTTTTGGTTGCTTCAAGCGTCACCAGACCACCCCCAACCCAGAGCCACTCTGGGAGCCACCACACCCTGCAGCTCTCCTGGCTGGAGCCAGCTCCAGGAGTCTCACCATGCTCCAGTCTGTGTTGGTATTGATCAAGGTCCCTTCCAACCCAACCCATTCCATGGTCCTGCGAACCAGCCCCAGCCCCACTGCAGCCCAAAGTTTCTGAACCACTTGTCCCTGTCCTCAGCTGGTCAAATTCTCTGATTTCCTGAGGACCATTCCATGCCTGTTTCCTGCTCCACATCCTCCTCCAGCCCTTTCAGCCTCATTTCAGGGCATGTGGAGACTGAGCAAAGATGAAACCCCTCCAACAAATCAGGGCTGACTGAAGGCTCTTCACATCTTCCCTTTTGTCCTGCCCTTTACCCTGCTGTGGAGGCTTCAGAACCATCTTTATGGCCCGGATGGGGGAAAGGTGCTAGTGACACATCCTGGCCTGCTCATTAATTGAATTTTAGGGTCCTTTCACAAGGACTCATCCTCTGGATGCTTCTATTTCCAGTTTGAAAAGGCTTTGAGGAGGAGCTGACAAAAGCTGCTTTATGCTGGTCGGCTTCCTGAGCCCAATTCATTATCTGCAGGTGATCTGTGGTGAAGAATCTCTCCCTGCTGCCCTCAGCTCCAGCAGGTGAAGAGCATTCAGGGCCCCAGATTCCATCTGGGCTTTTACAGAGGGGTAACATACAGAGGATGGGTGCCAAAGGGTCTCCAGGGTGCCAAACCCCAAGCTTCTGCAGGTAACTAAGAGAGAGGCAGGTGACCAAAAAAGCAGGATGGGAACACCTGGAGTTAATCTCTTGAGATGAGATGTTTGGGAAGTTGAAATTGTCACAGAATCCCAGCATGGCTAAGGCTGGAAAGGAGCTCAGAGCTCACCTGCTCCAACCTAGGCCTGCCATGGCAGGAACACCTCTCAGCTAGACTCAGCTGCTCAGGGCCTCATCCAGCCTGGCCTTGAACACCCCCAGGCAAGAGGCAGCCACAGCCTCCCTGGGCAGCCTGTGCCAGACTCTCCCCACCCTGATATTGCAGAACTTCTTCCTTAGTTCCAGCCTAAGCCTGCTCTGCCTCAGGTCCAAACCATTCCCCTTTGGCCTGTCTCAGACACCTTCATGCAAAGACCCTTTGCAGCCCTCCTGCAGGATCCCTTCAGGCACTGGCAGGCAGCTCTAAGATCCCCTCTGGTCTTCTCTCCAGGCTCTGTGAAAGGAAAAAAAGTCCCCAACCCCCAGCCCTTCACAGACTCCTCCGCCCAGTGCTGGGTCTAATTTTAGAGAGGAGGCCTGGAAGCTCTCCTCACACCCTGGCATTCCAAACTCTGGTCTCCAGAAGGGTGCTGGGCATGTTCTGGTATCACCGGCACAGCTCCCGGATAAAGTTCCACAACCCAAAGGCAGAGCTGGGAAGCACGACCAGGAGTGGGGCATCAGCCCTGTGTCTCAGGACAGCTCCAGCCAGCAGCTGCCACACTGCTGGGAAAGGATGGAAAAAGGAAGAGGGAAAAATCTCAGCACTGCAAGCTTTCTCCTGCTCCACTTCCCAGGGCTGGGGCTGAGCTTCCACAGAACCATGGCCTGGGTTAGATTGGAAATGACCACAAGGATCACCCAGCTCCAACACCTGCCACGGGCACCTCCCACCAGCCCAGGTTGCTCAGTGCCTCATCCAGCCTGGCCTTGAACAGCTCATCCACAGCCTCCCTGGGAAACTTGCTCCAGCCTCACTGAAAAGAATTTCTTCCCAGCACCAGGGAAGGGAGAAGCCACCACCAACCTCAACCACTCCACAGGAGCTGGGAAAAGCACCAGCTCAGCCCCTAGGTGCTCAGCTTCATTTTAACCTTAACTAAACTTTAAATCCATTTAATTGCAGCTTTGAAAAAAAAGCAGGAAAATACAAAGAGCTGCCCCTCCACCAGGCTCGTTCTCACCCCAACACCTCAGGAGCAAGGGCAAGCTGGGCTGGCCGAGAGCGAGGCCCCCAGAGCCACCTGCGTTCCTCCAGGCCCCAATTCCCGAGCAGCTCTCTTCACAGGGAAAAGCCATCCTTGGAAACCTCTCCTTTTCCAGTGACCCAGATAAGAACCGACTCCAGCTCCCACGGCAGCAGGAGCCTCTCCCCAGGAAGGGGATGCAGACACAGAGCGCAGCTCTAACAGCCATGGAGAGCTCCTGCAGAAGGCAAGGGGAACGCTGGGGACTGCTCCTTCAAAGAGCCAAATGCTCCAGAAAGCAAGAGAAATGAACCAAAACCTGACCCAGCAGGGAAGGAACCATGGACCTGGGGCAACACCTCAGCTCCTGAGCCCCTGCACCACCCTAAGGTCATAGAACCATGGAATTCTTCAAAAGGACCTTCAGAGCTCATCCATCCCAAGCCCCTGCAGCCAGCAGGGACAGCCCCAACCAGGCTTACAGCCACAGACAACCTGGCCTGGGACACTGCCAGCCAGGGAGCATCTCTCACCCCTCTGGGCAGTCTAGGCTAGGCTCTCCCCACTCTTAGCAGGTCCAGTTTCTCTTTCTCTCCACTCTCAACCTACCTCTGGCACTTCCAAACCAACCCTCTTGGTCCTGCCACCACAGACCCTACTCCAGTCTCTGTCCCCAGATTTCTTCTCAGCACTGGGAGCTCTCCAGAAGGTCGCTCTGGAGCCTTCTCCTCTCCAGGCTGTACCCTCCCAGCCTGGCCTACCAGCAGAGCCCTTCCAGCCCTGTCAGCACTGTTGTGGCCTCCTCTGGTCCTGCTCCAGCAAGTCCCTGTCTGTGCTGCGGGCTCCAGAGCTGCTCCAGCACTGCAGGGGTCTCAGCAGATGACAGCAGAGGGGCACAGTCCCCTCCCTGCCCCTGCTTCCATGCTGCTGGGGACCAGCCCAAGGCACGTCTGGGGCTGTGCTGGCAGTGCTTGGTGCCAGCTCCTCAAGGCTGCTCCCAACCTATCCATCCCCCAGTCTGTGCTGTACTGGGAGCTGCCCCTGCCCAGCTGCAAACACTTCCCCTGGTTGAACCTCAGGAGGTTCCTCCACCTTGCCCAGGTGGCCTTTGGATGTATCCAGCCTTGGCTGGCCACTCCTGACACCGCAAGTGAAGCCCCAGCAGTGGCAGCTCTGCTCACAAGTGCCAATCCACCCAGTGGTAACCTACATGCAGCAGTAAAGCCACCAGGAACAAAACCTGAACCATCTGGAACCAGCCTCCTGCAATCCACCTCGAGACAGCACAGCAGAAAACAGGAGGAAGCCTCCAGATCAGCTCCTCACTGGTGGCACTAAGCGGTGGGAGCACAGGGACGCCCCAGCTGCCAGTGCCTGGCATGGTGGCTCCCTAGAGTTTCTTCTCCATCTTCCAGAGCTGTGAGCCCTCAAGAGCATGTGGCAGGGGCTGACAGGTTGGGTTCCTGCACACGAGGGGAATGATTTGTGGCCAAATGCTCTTCATTTTTGCTTAAACAGAAACACTCTGCTGCTGGGCCCTGGAACAAACAAGACATAGAGGGACACCCCCAGGGCTCCCACACCCTCCAAAGCCAGCAGCCAAAGAATCCAGCAGCCCCAAAATCCAATACTGAATAGACCCCAAATCCATAAGCCTCCTGGCAAGAGAAGCAGAGTGAGTAGGGATGGATGCTCCCTGCCAGCTGCACCTCAGTGTGAGCCTGAGGCAGCCCCAGAGATCAGGGAAAGCTCCAAAGCTAAGGCTGTACCTCACAACCAACATCCCAACGCTGCAGAAAGCAGCTTGGAAAGCAGGAGAGACCTCAGAGCAGCTTTCCAGTACCTGAAGTGGGCTCCAGGAGAGACGGGGAAGGACTCTGAACAAGGGTCAGGAGTGACAGGATGAGGGGAAATGGCTTTGAGCTGGGAGAGGGGAGACTGAGACTGGAGATGCAGAAGAAATTCTTTAGCGTGAGGGTGGGGAGACACTGGCACAGTTGCCCAAGGAGGCTCTGGCTGCTCCCTCCCTGGAGGTATCCAAAGCCAGGCTAGATGAGGCTGGTGGGAGTCATGCCTGCCTATGGCAAGGGTTTGGCACTGGATGCTCTTTGAGGCCACTTTAAACCAAACCCATTCTAGGACTCTAGGATGGGGCTTTTGGTGGGGGGGGTTCGGGTGCCTTATTTCTCCATCACCGATCACCCAGGAGGGTGAGGGATAACAAATTCCAGGCAGGCTCCTGGATGAGGCACAGGGATCCCTGTGGGCACCGTTGTGAAGATGCCAGGGCAGTGAAGATTCCTTTTCCATGGCTGCCCAGGACTGCCTCGGAGCAGGAGCTCCAAGGGGTATGCCCTCGGCAACAGAAGCACCACAGCCTGCTTGGACCCACTGGGCTGCCACAGCAGAGCACTGAAGGTGTGTGTGGGGCTCTCCCTGTGCCCCCAGCCCGTGGTGAGAGCAGGCATGGACCCCGGTGCCAGCAGCCCCTCCAGCCCTGATCATCGCGATGCTTCCCCAGCCCCCACCGCGGAACACCGAGAAATCAGAGTCAAAACCTCCCACACCTCCTTCCAGAAGGATGCTGTTCCCCACGGGCTCACAGCCTCCCCTTCCCTTCCTCCTCCTCCAGCCTGTCAGCAACCGAGGAAGGCTCCAAACCCATAAATCTCTCCCCAGTGAATCCCTTCTCTTTCGCGGGGGAATTCAGCTCAGAGCTGGGGAGGGCACAGCAGTGGCAGCACCGCGCTCCCGGCACGTCCAAATGCTTCCCCTCCTCGCTGCCAGCTGCCTCTGCTCACCCAAACCTCCTCCTCCCTGGAAAAGTTCCCCCCCAGATGCAGAGAGGGACAAGAAGTGCTTTTATAATCACCTCAAACACTGAATGTGGGGAAACAGAGCAAAGGGGACAGGATTAGTGACACCCAGGTGAATGAGGAGGGGTCTGAGCCCCTCTGCTCCAGAAACAGCCTTTTCATAGCCGCTCACATCGCGATGCCTACAGTGAAACAGGAAGGAGCTCCCCACGCCAGAATAGGAGCTCCACGTTAAAGTTTTCCTGGCTGGCCCACTCCTGGATTCGATGTGGGGAAGAGAAGTGGGGGTGCAGAAACCAAACGGGAGGCAGAGAGAGGCAGGGCCATGTACCTTCCACTGCCCATCACCTCCCGCGGGGGAAACGGCAGCGCAGGAGGAAACGGGAACGGCAGGAGGAAACGGGAACGGCTCCCGAAGGCCGACAGAAGACGAAGAACAAAGGGGGTGTCCCCTCCGGGTGGCAGCCACCCCAGAGCCCCGCCATGGCGCAGGATCTCTCCATCACAGCATCGCTCGCCACGAAGCGGTACCCAGCCTCAATCCCGAACCCACCACGAGAGAATGGGGGGTGGGGGGGAATTTAGGAACACCCTTCGCATCCCTCCACCCCCAAACCCTCCAGCTGCGTGGGGAGGCAGCTGCTGCCGCCCCCTTCTCCGTTCTCTCCTGCCCCGGGGGACCCCCCACGCACAGCGGGCCCGGTGCCAGGCAGCTCCCGCACCCGGCTCCCCCACCGCCCCCGGCCCAGACAGCCCCACCCGCGGCCAGACGGTCCCCAGCCGGGCAGGGACCGGCACCCCCCCAGCTCCGGGGAAGGAGCCAACACCCGTGTTCACCACGGGGGATCCCCGCCCCCAGCCCTCCTCGCCCATTCCCGAGGGCTGGGCCAGCCCCCGCCACCCCCTCAAGTCCCTCGGGCTCTGCCGCCCCCATCCCCAAACCCTGATCTCTGGCTCGGGCCCTGCGCTCCAAAAATCTTAGGCTCTACCCCCTCAAAACCCCCTCGGCTCTACCCTGCGCCCCCCCAGTCTCTGAGCTCTGTGTGTCGTCCCCCCGCTGCCAAATCTCTGCGCTCCGTCCCCTAAACCCCTTCGGCTCTGCCCCGACAAAGCCAACCCCTCCACTTGCTGCGCCCCCAAGCCCCCGGCTCTGTCGCCCCCCCCCAGACCCCCTCTGCTCTGGTCCCTCCGAAAATCCCCGGATCTGCCCTCCTTCCCCGGTCCCCAAAATCCCTCCTTTCTGCACCCGAAAACCCATCGCTGCGCCCCCCAGTCCCTGAGCTCTGCCTCCACAAAATCATCTCCTCCCTCCCCCGCCCCCTCCCTTTCGAATCCCTCTGCTCTGCCCCCCCCGTCCCTCCGTTCTGCACCCGAATACCCTGCGCCCCCCTGCCCCCCAAATACCTGAGCTCTGCCCCCACAGAAGTGTCTCCACCCCCTCCCTCCCCAGATCCGCTCTGCCCCCCCAGGATCTCCCTCCTCAAACGCACCAAGCCTCTCGAGCGCTGCACCCCCAGATACAGCCCCCCCCATGTCCCCCCCCCGCAACCCCTAGGCTCGCCCCCCCCCCCCCATACCGCCGGGCCTCGCCCCCGCCCCCACCTCCGCCAGACCCGGTTCCCTGCCGTCCTCGCAGTCCTCACCTGGCTCAGGAGAAGGGGGGACCGGGGGCGCCGGTTAGGGGCCCTGAGGCCGAGCCGGAGCCGGAGCCGAAGCCGGAGCCGGGGCCGGGCGGGCGGAGCACAAGCGGCGCCGCAGCCTCCAGCCGCCGCGGAGCGCAGCCGGCACCACCACAAACAATGCCTCTGATTGGGCAGCGGCCCCGTCTCTCTCACCCCGCCTCCCGACCCCACGCGCGACGCCTATTGGCACAGCAGGATAACAGACGCGACGACTCCCCAATCGAATCCGCCAGTTTCCTCGATGGGCCCACCTCCCGCTTTTTACTGGTGGGTAGGCTAGCAGATCGACATGCAGCTCCGCCAATTGGAGACCGCCGAGCTTCCCCGCGGAGCGCCTTCGCTGGGTCCCCGAGCCCGCACATCCGGGTACCGCGGCCGCGCGCGGTGTCGGCGGCAAAGGGGAGAGAAAAGCGACCCAGCCCCCGCCCGCGGGGACTTTGGGCCCACAGCGGCCGCCGTAGCCGGGACTGCGGCCCACGTGGCGCCCGGTACCGGTGTGCACGTGGTCCAGCGCGACGCCTGGCGGGGGTGGAGCCAGGCGGGCCCCAGTACCGGGCTAGGTCTCGTGTGCCGTCCCTGTCCCCGCCTCAGGGTCACCGGCAGTGGGCAAGGCCCCTGCGCCGAGGCCTCCGCCAGGCCCCAAGATGGCGGCCGTGGCCGCAGGCCCGCTCCGGCTCCGCTCACCCACTCGTCCTGCCGGCGATGCTGAGTGCCCCCGATCCGCTTCGTGCCCCTCCCCACCCCCAAGAAGGCGCCCGGGGAGGCAGCAGGGAAAATAACCGCAGCGGCTTTTATTTACAGCCCCCCGGGGCTTGGGGGGTCCTATTGCACAGTGCAAAGGGGGGAGGGGGGGCAGCCCCTAAATCACCCCCGAAATTTACCCTGAACCCCCACGATGACTCTCAGACCCACCCACCCCGCCCGGGGCACGGGCAAGCAGCAGTGGGGAAAGAGGGTGGAAATGGGAGGTGTGTGCAGAGAGCCTTCCACCCCCACTCTCCCGACACCCACCTGGCTGCCAGCGCAGGAGGAGGGTGCTGGGATGGGATGGGAGAGGGCAGGAATAAATAAATAAAAATATATTAACACTGACTTATAAAACTCTTTGGGGGGGTGCCCGGGGCAGGGCTGCAATGCCCCTTCAGTCCCCAAGGTCCACGAGGGCCTTGGGTGGGGGCAGCTCTAGCACTCCAGGGTGGCCCCGAAGCTCTTGCGGCAGTCGATGGCTTTGGAGCTGGGCGGCTGTGCTCGCCGCCGCCGCAGCTCCTCCTTGCCCAGGCTCCCTGCTAGCTTGGCATAGGCAGCTTTGTACTTCTTGTCGAAGGCGGCTACGAGGTGATGGGGGGCAGAAGGAGACACAGCAGCCATCAGTGGTGACAGAGGCCCCATCGAGGTTCCTCAATTCCCCCAAACTCCCCCTGAGCTCCCCCATACCGATGTCTGTGTGGTCCCTGCCCAGCGCCGCCAGCGTGAGGAAGAGGAGTTCCCGGTAGATGCTCCTGGGGAAGCAGAGCA
Organism: Pogoniulus pusillus; assembly: GCF_015220805.1. Classification (NCBI taxonomy): domain Eukaryota; kingdom Metazoa; phylum Chordata; class Aves; order Piciformes; family Lybiidae; genus Pogoniulus; species Pogoniulus pusillus. Next base: position 729,523 of record NC_087306.1, on the reverse strand, counting down.
GTGAGAGGGGAGTGGCTGCCCAGGGCTGATGGAGGCTTCGGTGGGGGGTGTTCCAGTCCTACCTCTGCAGGTGCCGGGGCCCTCCTGGGGCTGTCAGGGTCTCGAGGAAGAGGGCAATGGCTTTGTGCACCTCGTTCAACCCCACGTGGCTCAGCAGGGCCTCCAGGAAGGCCAGTGAGAAGGGGTGGCCCTGAGGCCGCCAGGAGCGCAGCCTCGTGGGGACATTGCCTGGAGTAGGGATAGGGAGAGTGAGGGATGGGGGTCAGCATGGCCTTGCCACTGCGGTCCCCTGCTCCCGGCCACCCCATGACTCACTGTGAAGCCTCCAGAGAACATAAAGCGGGGGGCAGCTGTCAGGCTCAGGACTCAGGACATCCCAGAGCAGCCGGACGCGGACACTGGGGGAGTCCAGGGGTTGCCCCTGTGGGACAGGCAGGTAGGCACAGGACTGGTGGCCCTCACAAGTCCCCAGAACCTCCACATATACCCCCAGCCTTACCTGCGGGGCCAGGGTGACATGCTGGGAGCCCAGGAGCAGGCAGGGTAGGTTGCTGGGCAGCGCCAGGCGCTGGAAGTACCAGACCAGGTTCCAGTAGATGATGGGGTGGCTGTCCACCAGCTCCGGCTGTGCGAGCAGCTCACCGCCCTCATTCTCCACCAAGCTCTCCAGCTCCTTCCGCAGCACCAGGGGGCTCAGGTAGGCAAAGGCCACCCGTTCTGACCGCCGTGGTGCCTGCAGGAGAGGGGCCAGACACACATGCACCCACCGCTGGGACCCCCAGCACCCCGCAAAGCCTGTTAGGGGTGGCTGTACCCCTCCTCACGCCCAGCCCCGTACCGCTGTCTCCGGGTACCCGTTGCAGAGCTCTATCTCGCCCTCGTCCAGCGCCAGGCAGTGGCGGCGGTCGCTGAGCACCGGTCCTTGCATGGTGGCTGGAGCAGGGGAGCCATTCTTGGCCACACTGCATGGAAAAGGGGGAGGTTAGAGAACTGGGGGGGCACATGTGAGATTTCCCAGAGGATGGAAAGATGAGGGAAATGGTGGAAAGCAATGGGGGCCCCAGAGTGGGATGTGGACACGAGGGCTGTCCTCCTGAAGGCAGGATGGAGTGCACTGGAGGGCAGCAAAGAAGGACACAGGAAGAGGGAGGACATCTTCCTCCAGGAGGTCAGGGGACACGGCAGGGGCATGTGAAGTCCCACCTGGGGGACACCTGGAAGTCCTGGATCTCAATGCTGAGGAAGGGGACGAACGAGCGGCCGCAGAAGGGGCAGGTGGTGTTGAGGTTGGAGTCGTCAGAGGTCCACCCGGCCATGACCTCCTCGTCATACACCAGCACGCCGCAGCCCTGGCAGCGCGAGCAGCTGGACAGCAGCACCTGCCCGGGGCGTGGATGCTGTCACCTCCCAGCACAGGGTGAAGGAGGCCACAGGACAACGGGGACCCCCCAGCTCACCTCCACAGCGGGCTGCTCCTGCCCAGATGCCCCCTCAGCCTGTGGCTCAGACTTGGGAATGCTGGTGCTGCCCACGGAGGCATCTGACAGGTCCAGCTCACTGCCCAGTGAGACGGAGCTCTGAGGGCACAGGCGGTGTTAGTGGGCACAGGCAAGGTTGGCAGGTACAGGCAAACAGGCAGCCCCCACTCCTGGGCAGCAGCTGAGTACCTCAGAAGCCGTGGACTCAGGGCGCTCCCGCGGGCGAAGCAAGGTCTCGGCAGGGCTGCGGCGTGGCAGGGAGTCCCCCTCACGCTGCTCGGAGCCCCGGCGCGGGCAGGCGGAGGGGTCGTGGGTCCCGGTAGGGAGCTCGGTGCTGGCAGCTGGGCGCAGCGGGGGCCGTTTGCCAGGGGACAGGAGCTGCTGCAGCTTGGCCGCCAGCCCCCGCCGCGGTGTGCCCCCTGCCGGGCCCCCGCCACTCGCCGGCCCCTCCTCTGCCCGGTCACTCTCGTCCGTGGCAAAGCTGACATCGGACAGGCTCCCTTCGGCAGAGCCGGGGGCACACCGCAACCGGGCAGGCAGCGGGTCTGGGGCTGCAGGAAGAAGTGGGGGGCAGATAATAAGTGGTTCTCCTGGCCCCCCCTGGGCCCCCTCACGGTGGGTGCTGCCAGGGAAGCTGAGGCTGCCGCTCTTCACCAGGCGGGGGGCCGGAGGGTGGTCCCGCAGGCTGCGTCCAGCCCAGGTGGTTTGGCGCTGCAGGCTGGGACGAGGCACTGGGCATGCTCGGTCACCTGCGGGGAGGGCACGAAGGGACGTTACTGAGTGGAAACAGCCCCTCCCCAGCTTCCCTCTCCCACAACCAACCTACCAGAGGGTGCCCTGGCGGCGGCTGCCAGGCGCTCGCGCTGCCGCAGGGGCTGTCGGAACTGGGCAGCCCCCAGCACCACGTTGCGGAGCTTGGCCCAGCGCAGGCGGCCGCCCTGGGTGCCTGCTGGCCACTTGCTCTCCAGAACTGCCTGTTGGGGCAGGGGGGAATGACAGGGTCAGGAGCCATTGGAGACTCCCTTGCGCCCCCCTGCGTGTGCCCACCCTGTCACCTTGTTGTAGTAGCCGTAGGTGATGGTGTTGGGCACGATGCCAGCGCGCTTCATCTCCAGCAGCACCCGCACCGACAGCACCGGCTCCCCGTACTGCCCGCACAGCTGCATCAGGATGCGGTAGCAGACCTGGGCACAGGGGGCAATCAGGAGTGGCTGGGGGGCACCCCAGCTCTGGCTGAACACCCCTCATGCCCCAAATGCCACCTACTTCATCCGGCAGCACTACTTTGTGAGCTTCCATCTTGCGCAGGACATCATATGCCAGCTGCAGTGCCCGCAGCTTGGTGGGGGCAGCACGGACGTGGGTGGGCAGGTAGAGGAACCAGAGCCCGTAACAGTGGCCCAGCAGGCACTTGGCCCACATGTCGGGCACTGAGGAGTACTTCTGGGCCACCCGCTGGGCCACCTTCATCTCCTGAGGACAAAGAAAGGAAGAGGAGGGAGCTGGGGGGACATCTGTTGCCCTATACCCCTCTTTGTCCTGTGCCCCTTGAGGCCTGCCCCACCTCATCATAGCCATGGCCCTGCTCACCTGCTTGGTCCTGCGTGGGGCTGGGCTGCTGGGAGCACTGCTTCTGGCCTGGCACAACTGGGCCACCAGTGGGTCCCGGGGGGGCTCCAGGAGCTCAGGCCGCAGGGTGGGGAAACTGTCATAGCTGGGGAGGGGGAGCAGAGGATGAGCTGGGGGTAGCCAGGGAGGATGGCAGGCCTGGGGGTGGCGAGGGGAGGGTCTCACCGGTACCGCGCAGGCAGCTCGGAGCCGTCAGGGGCCGCAGGCTGCTCGGGGGGGGTGATGAAGACAGTGTGCTCACCCCCCCGGGGGTCATCCAGCTCCATCAGTGGAGTGTCCTCTGGTTTCTCCAGTTCTGCCTGCACCTGCCAGGGGGGACGGAGACTTGGGGTTGGGGGGACATGCAGAGGGGACGCGGAGCTGGCAGCACCCACCTTATCCACGCAGGTATCGAAGAACTCGAGGCAGGGGTCACGGTCGCTGGCGAAGGAGCAGTCCTCGATGAACTGGGTGAAGAGCTGCGTGCGCAGCAGCTGCCCATAGAAGCGGTGGTATGCCCGCTCCCGGGACTTGAGGAACCCTGGGGGCAACCTGGGGTTAGCCAGAGCTGAGCCCCACCCTGCTCACCCCAATGCAACTTGAGGAGCCCCGAGGGGATGGACTGCAGGGTTTAACCCACCCAGTCCCCCCTAGCCCTTCCCCATTGCTCCCAGGACCCGAGGAAGCCTGGGGGAAGGGGGGGAGCAGTTTAAATCCATCTCATCTCAACCCATTCCCACAGTCACCCCAACCCTTTGCCCCCTACTTGATCTCAGGACTTGAAGATCTCTGGGAGGAGTTAAATCCCCGCTCTGGTCACCCCTATCTCTTCCCCATCCGCTCCAGGACCTGAGGAAGGGTGAGGGGCCTGGGTAGGGAGCGTGGGCCGCACCTTGCAGGGCGAAGAGGCTGCCAGTGTCACGGGCGGCGGCCGCGGGCGCGATGGGGCGCAGGAAGCTGCGGTACCCGCGCAGGGCACAGGCCATGAAGCGCAGGAAGGCTGCACGAGCCTCCAGCTCCAGCTGTGCCCTGCGGCCCCGAGCTGCCTCCGCGTCGCTCAGCAGCAGCTCCAGTGAGGCCTCATCCCCTGGCCCGCAGTACACTGAGGGGAGGGGGCAGAGCAAACAGATCAGGGTGGGGGTGGCACAGACGGTTCTGGGGCTCTCTCAGCCCTCTCCCAGAGCCCCACTCACTCTCATCCAGCTGCTGGGAGAGGCTGTGCAGCGTGGCCAGCAGCACCTTGCAGGGCCGGCGGGGCAGGGAGCGGGGGGACAGCAGCTTGCGCTCCTCGCTCCTGGGGAGGGGACAGAGGGACAGGCAAGCAATGGGCCCCAAACACCCTCCAGCCTGCTGGAGCTGACCCCTCTAGGCCACTTACTGGTGGTGACAGATGGTGTTGGTGTCCAGGTCGACGAAGATGACGTCCCTGGGGGGCTCATAGAGGTCGAAGTAGCTGGAGTGGATGCCTACAATGAAGGGCACGGGGGCACACAGCACGTCAGCCAGCGCCAGCGGGCACAGCGGGATGTAGGGGCACTGCCAGCGCAAGGGGAAGATCATCTGGGGGGGACAGGACAAGGGTGGTCAGCACCGTGGGCTGGGGGGGTTGGGAGGTCCCCAGTGCCACGGTGGGTGCGTGTCCCCCTCCCCCTCCCTGGCACTCACCGCCACCAGGGCTTCGCCCACGCTGGTCAGGACGTCAGGGCGCAGGGAGTGAATAAGCAGCTTCTGCTCGGTCAGCACAGCCACCAGTAGTGCCACTGCGTTGTCGGGGCCCAGGTTCTGCAGCAGCGTCAGGAAGCTGGCACCACTGCTGGGGGGGACACACATCAATCAGCCACTCCACATCTCCCTCCCCTGAGTGTTTGTGTCCCTCCCCTCCCTCGGTGCCCTGCAGCCATCCCTACCTGAGTGGCAGTGGGGAGGACACAGGGCGGCACAGCAGCAGGCTGTCATATGGAGACATCTAGGGGGGTGACAGAAGGACATGGTGGGCTGAGGGCAGCAGTGTGGGCACAGCGAGGGCTGGGACAGGCACAGAGAGCAGCTGACCTGGACCAGGATGCGCGGTCGCTGCGGGGACGGGAAGGGAACGTTGTGCATGAAGTGCGAGATGTGCCTGTGGGCAGAGCGTCAGCGGTGGGGGTCAGCGTTGGGGGTGCCACACACGTGTGTGTGTCCCTCAAACCGTTCCCCGAGCCCTGGCTCACGTCTCGAGGGGCAGCACGTGGGGCCCCGAGATGGAGTAGCGGTAGATGAACATGAGGAACTTGCGGAAGACATCAAAGAAGGGCCAGTGGGACAGGACGCAGATGCTCTTGCGTGTCTGCAGCGAGCGTCCTGGCACCGGCCGCCGGTCCACCACGCTGAGCAGCCCCAGGCGCAGGCTCTGCTTCTCTGACAGCCGCTCCCGCGGGAATGCCTCATGGAACTGGATGGCTGCGCCGTACACCTGTGTGAGGCCAGGCATGGCGTGGGAAGGGCCTTGCTGGACCCCTGTCCATCATGATGGCCCCCAGCACTCTCAGGTGCTTCTCTGTGGAGCTGCTTCCCAGCAGGTCCCTGCCCTGTCCTGCTGCAGAGGGGGCAGGACCCTCCACTCGCCCTGCTTGAACCACCTGAGGTTCCCCTCCCCATTTCTCTCCAGCCTGGCCAGGCCTGGATGAATGGCAGCACAGCCTGGCAGGGTACAGGCACTGCTGCCAGCTTAGGATCATCACCAAACTGGCTGGGTTCACTGTGCCTTCACCCGGGTTGTTGATGAAGACGTTGAAGACAGAGAGGGCTACCCCCACACCCACCACTGAGCCCCACTCCCAGTGCCATGCCCCCCACCCTGCCTTGTCTCCTGAAGCCCCGGTCAGCACGAAGGTGGAGAAGACAGGCAGGGGGTACTTGGTGTCATCTGGCCAGCTCTCGATGGTGGCCCCCATGGGCAGGCAGAAGACGGGCACTGACTCAGGCAGGGGGAAGGACTCGCTGTCCTGCTCGGGGTAGCGCCCCAGCAGCCCTAGACAGAAAGACAGAGAGATGAGCCTGACTGAGGAGAGGCAGGGAGGGAGCAGCTGAGTAGGCACCCAGCAGCCTGCAGAGGAGAGCCCATAGTGCCCTGACCCCCTCCATGCCACCCTACCTGCTTCATAGACCAGGGTGTTGGCCTTGGCCATGGCGATCTTGTAGCACAGATACAGGGCAGGACCCCACTGCAAGGAGGGAGCGGAGAGGTCAGTGCAGGCTGCACGCTCTGCAGACAGCAAAAAGGAGGCACTCTGGCACCCACCATGCTGGTGTTGAGATTCTTGTCCACCCGGCAGAATGTGTGGGGGGTGCTCTCGCCCTTGCTGGGCATGATGAGGCAGATGTCAGTGACCCCCAGCGTGTTGTGGCCATGGGGCTCGGCTGCCCGCCGGTAGGTCAGGAAGGTGCGCTGGTGTCCTGGCCCCCCTGAGTTGAGGTTGGCCGAGCGGCTGTAGGGCGTCGTGTCCAGAATCCTGTAGCCCGGCTTCGGGCGGTCCTTGCCCTCGTAGTGCACCCTGGGTGGGGAGGAAGGATGAGGAGGACCCCGGGGCAGGCTGGGATTGCACCCTCCAGCCCCCTGCACTCACCCCAGCTCGATGAGAGGGGGCTTGTCCCGGCTGCGCTTGTAGCAGATGAACATCTGGGGGCTGTTGAGCAGCCCAGCGTTGAGCTCCACGGGGTGCCCTGAGGTGGTGGTCTCGATGCAGGTGAAGCCGTGGGGCACCTCCTCGCCCTGCGAGCGGATGATGACAGCCACGTCGGTGATGTGCTCGCAGGGCCGCGCTGCACGCTGCTGCTGGCTCTCCTCCTCCAGCAGCCGCGACGTGTCTGTCAGTCCAGCCACCACGAAATAGTCCACCAGCTGTGGAGGCTTCTCATCCGCCATGGCTCACGGCATCTGCGGGGGAACACGGAGAGCGGGGGGGGGGTTGAGCCCCAGACCCTGCTCCTCGGAAAGCCGTGGCGTGGCCAGATGAGGGCACGGCGGAGCTGACAGGGCGAAAGCGCCGGCGACGGGAAGGGAGGAGGCTTCCGGTCACGCCAGCAGGCACAGGGTGTTGTGGTGGGGACCCCCACGGCCTGAGGCAGGGGGGGCAGCGCCGCAGCCCGAGCATAGCAGCTCTGCAGGGAGGCCACCCCTCGAGCAACGACCCCCGCCCTGCTGTATGCCTGCCCCTTGAGCTTGGCTGCTGCATCCCTATCCCCACGGTTGTCCTGTCCCCTCCATGCACACCCTCCCTGTCTTCAGCTTGCCCGGGGCACCGCAGGATGGTCCTTGGGGGCTGTCGGGGAGCTGCTGCATGAGGGGGGTGGCGGGAAAGGGGAAGGAAGGAGGCGAGGAGCCGCCAGCATCCGCGTCACATCCCCACTGCTGTCACCCCCTCCGCGGGGCACTCGGGTGTGATATGGCTCTGCCACCCCAATGCCAGGGCCGAGGGGGGCTCGAATCAGCCGCAACCCCAGACATGGAGACCCCAAGCAGGGTCATTGTGGCAGCCCCACGATCCCAAGACGAAGCCCCGTAAGCTGGAGGGGAGGTCCCAGCTCACTGGGGCTGTGCCAGCATCCCCCGTGCTGGCAGAGGCAGGGACATGGCAGCACCTGGAGCCTGGCCAGGGCCTCCAGGACCCCCCGGCAGCCACCTGGGCTATTTTTAGCACGGCGTTGCGCGATGCCAGCTAAGCTGCCGAGACATAGCTCAGGCTCCTGCTTTCACTTCTTGCCACCCGCTTCAGGTGGGAAGAAACCAGAAGGGGTGGAGGCAGAGCCACTCTGCGCCCGCCAGCATGTGCCCCTCTCACGGGTCCCCCTGGCCAGGCTCCCGCAGTGGGGCACCAGGCCCAGAGCCAGCAGGACATGGCAGGGTTCTGCCTGAGGGTCCCCCGATCCGTCCGCAAGTTCCCGTGACCCCGCCCGGGGACCCCCAGCGCGGGCAGCCTCACGGAGCAGGATGGGCTCCGTGCCCAGCTGCGGCAGGAGCGGGAACCGGCCCCTCTGGGGCTGCCAAAGGGGAAGCGGTGGCTGCGGGCGGTCAGACTCTGCCCAGGACAGGATCCGGCCGCCAGCTAGGGGCGAGCTTGCCCAGGGCAGTGCCCCAAAGGCGGGGGAGCTCCGAGGGTCCCCACATTACAGCACGACCCCAGCATTCCCCGCCCCACGGAGCCTGCGGACTGCGTCCCCCTGGGTGCCCCGCGGCTCCCCGCACCCGGTGAGACCGAGAGAGCTGCAGCGCACACCTCCAGCGCCCCCCGGCCCGGACCCATCTCGGGGTGGAGACTCCAGGGTAGAAATGGGGGCACTGGCGGGCACCAGCCGGGCCGAGAGCCACCCGCAGCCGGGCCCCGCACACAGGCCCTGCAGCGAGCCCCGCACACCCCACGGCCAGCGCTGTGCGCCTCGCAGCCGCTCCGCAGCCAGCCCCGCACGCACGCCCGGCCCCACATGCCTGCTGCCGTCCGAGGCGCCAGCCCCGGCCCCACGGGCCCCACACCCGGCCCCGGACAGCACCCAGCCGGCTCCGGGCACCTCTCAGCCGGCTCCGCAGACCCCACGACCGACTCCATGCACCCTGGACACCGGCCGGGCGCCGCAGGCCTACTCCGGGCCCAGGTCCTGCAGCCGGCCCCATAGTCTCTACCCTCAACCCAGACGCTACTCCCGGCCCGGCAGGCCCCAGCCCCGCCGACCCCGGCCCCGTTTCGCCCCCGGTACCTGCGGGCCGGGCCGGGCCGCGCCGCGCCGCTGAGCTACACCGGACAGCCTCCGCGCCGGCCCCGCCGCCGCACACAGCGGCCTCTGACGGACGGGAGGACTCCAGCGCCTAAACCTGCCCCAGCGCCGCCAGGACCTTCCAAGGACCCCTCCACGACCCCCTTGGACCAACCTCGCGGCCCAGAAACCACCCCCCAGCAGCTGCCAGTACCTGAGAAGCTCCAAGCGCCCCCAGCACGCCCATAAGCTGGCAGGGACTCCTCCAAGGGATCCCTACCAGCACCCCTAGAGCAGCCAAGATTGCTCCAACACCCTCAGCTGACCCCTCCCAGCACCCTCGTAAGCCTCAAGGACCCCCCCAAACTCCCTATGGCCACCATTTCCCAACCCCAGCGACTGAAGGGACTCCACTGACATCCCCCCCATAATGGACCTGCGACTAAAATGGGCCTGGAGCAGCAGGACTGCTCCACTGTAGCCCCCCAAAACCTCCCACGGGTGCCCCCCCTTAAATCAGCCAGCCAACATCACAGGAGCATTTAATTAACATAGAATATATTTTAAAAAATAATAATAATAATAAATCACTCTGAGGGGGGGGGAGGAGCGCAGGTCCTGGGGCCCCAGGTCCCCCCCCGCCTGCGGACAGGGCCCCCACGCTCCCCTTTGGAGGGCTTTGGGGAGAGAGCAGGGGGGGCAAAGTTACAAGTGCTTTCTACACGGCCCACGGGGTCCCCAGCAGCTGGGTGTGGTTTGGAGGGCTGGGGGGGTACATACGGGGTGCAACTGGAGGGGGGGAGCAGGATTTCTCCTTAAACATGGTGATTAGCCCCAGAAATAGAAACAGAAGCAGGCCCTCCCCTGCACCCCCCAGGGGGTCTCTACCTACAGGGCTATGTACAGTCACCCCTGGGGGTGGGAGCCCCCTCTCCGCCAGGGTTTGGGAAGTGGGGAGGTGGTTCAAGAGCTCCTGGCTCATGTCTGGGTGTGCCCCCCCCAAATTCCCACCGGCTCCAGCATCCCCCGGCCTCACCCTCCGGGAGGCCCCCACCGTCTGACTGGAAGAAAAGTGACAAAGCGGGGCGGAGAGGCTGGGGAAGGCGGGGGGAGGGAGAGCCGGGGTGGGGCAGATGAGAGTCCACGAGTGCGAGGGGGTGCCGGCGGCGCAGCCCCTCCGTTGCCAAGTGCGGGCCCCTCACTGGAGGCGGTCGGTGCGGAAGGAGTCCTCGACGGCAGGGTCGGTGAGCAGCGCGTAGGGGTCGCTCAGCATGTTCAGGCCGTCCAGCGTCAGCGGCTCGATGCGCAGCTCCTCCTCCAGCCCCAGGCTCGCCGCCTCCACCTCGAAGCCCGGAACGCCGGCGAGCGCCGTGGCGATCTCCTTGGAGATACCGGGAGGGGAGTCTCCTGCGGGGGAGGGCAAAGAAGGGGTGAGAACGGCAAAGCCTCGGAGCTGCTTGGGTTGAAAGAGCCTTCCGAGGCCACGGAGTCCAAGTAGTAAGCCAACACCACCGTGCGCACCAAACTATGCCCACAGGTGCCACAGTCGCAGGCTTTCTGTGAACGCCTCCGGGGTGAGGACCCCACCCACTCCGGGCAGCCTGTTCCAGTCCCTGACCACTCCTGCAGGGCACAAATTGTTCTTCATGGCCAACCTGAACCTGCCCTGGAGCAGCCTGAGGCCATCTCCTTTTGTCCTGCCCCTTGCTCCTTGGCAGCAGAGCCCAACCCCCACCTTGTCTCCAGCCTCCTCCCAGGCAGTTGCAGAGGGCAACGAAGTCTCCCCTCAGCCTCCTCCTCTCCAGGCTGCACAACCTCACAAGATCTGCTCTCAGGGTGGTGCCCTCCCACCCCCGGTGCTGTCCTGCCTCTGGTGCCCCCAGGCTTGCCCACCTGTCAGAATGATGTTGGGGATGGGGCCGTGGCGGCCGCAGTTGCTGAGGTTTTGCCGGTTCAGGACGTGGGGGTCGTAGCTGCCCTCGGGCTGGGGGTAGCTCAGGGGTGCCAGCTCCTCAGGGAAGCTGCTGCTGTTGCCAGTGGGGCTCTCCCCCATCCCAAACTGGTCAAACTGTGGGGAGAGAAAAGTTATGGGGATGAGCATCATCGAATCAGGGAATTGTTTTGGTCAGAAGAGAGCTCTGACTCCAGCCCTCGCCCAGCCCTGCCAGGGCACTGCCAACCCATGGCCCTCAGCACCACAGCTCCAGGGCGTGCAAACCCTTCCAGGGATGGGGACTCCAGCACTGCCCTGAGCAGCTTGTGCCAGGCTTGGACAAGCCCCAAGGGGCAGAAATTGTTCCTCATGGCCAACCTGAAGCTGTCCTGGGGCATACTGAGACCATTTCATCTTGTCCTGTCCCTTGCTCCTTGGCAGCAGAGCCCAACCCCACCTGACTCCATTCACCTTTCAGGGAGCTGTAAAGACCCAGGAGGTCTCCCCTCAGCCTCCTCTGCTCCAGCCTCACCACCTCGAGCTCCCCCAGCTGCTCCTCCCCAGCCCTCTTCTTCAGACCTTTCCTGAGCTTTGATGCCCTTCTCTGGCCCTGCTCCCGCTCCTCAGTGTCCTTCTGGGAGTGAAGATCCAACCCTGACTAGGATTCCAGCTGTGCCCTCCCCAGTACCCAGTCCAAGAAGTACAATCCCTACCCTGCTCCTGCTGTGGCGCATCCAGGTCAGGCTGCTGGTGGCCTTCTTGGCCACCTGGGCACTCCCTGGCACATCTCCAGCAAGTGTCACCAACCCTCCCTTTCTCCCTGGTCCTTTTTCTCTGTGCAGTTTCTGGCCACTGCCCCCTCTCCTGGTTCTGGGGTGTTGGATCCCTGCTGTGTCCCACCCTGCCCCCCACCCTGGGGTCACTCACACTGCCCAGGCTGAAGTCGCCCAGGGGCTGCTGTGCCAGCTGCTGCTGCAGGGAGGGGTCATGCGGCTGCTGCTGGTAGTGGTGGGCATAGGGGCGCTGCGGGGCGGTGCTCGGTGGCACCAGGGGCGCCGGGAGCCTCGCTGGCGGGGCAGAGGGCAGTGGTGGCTGAGGCGGAGACTGGTGCAGGGCTTTCTGGCCCTGCTGGGCTGGCAGCAGCAGCCCAGGCTGGCCGTAGGAGTAGGGTGGGAGCCGCTGGTCGGCTGGCAGCTTGCTGGTGTCCAGGGGTACCCCCTGCAGAGAGAGCCGAGACAGGGCAGGGGGGAGGCTGTTAGCTTGCACCCACCTTGGCACCCCGCAGGACCTGGCCTCTCCGGTCAGTGCCCCAGTCCCTGCCAGACCCTCCCTGGTGCACCCCCAGCACCAGCAGCAGGTTGAGGAGACCCCAAATTTCATCCCTGGCATTGAACCCCTGCACCCAGCACCCCCCGAGGGGTGGGAGGGATCCCCATGCCATGTGCCTGTGCCCCCCACCCCCGACCATGCTGAGGGTGGGGAAAGGGGTTCGGGGGCTTCCCTGGCATATGGCTGAGATGAAGATGGAAACGAGACGAGAGCAGAGGGGGAGCAGGAGGCGGAGGCAGGCACGGCGCAGGGCCGGCGATGGAGCCATGCATACCTGGGTGATGGAGGACAATGTGGGTGACATTGTTGGTGAGAACTGTTTGGGGTGCTGCCTTCTGGAGTCGCCACCCATTGGGAGGGTGAGGGGGCTGAGCGGGACCCGTCGGCGGGGCGAGGTGGTTATGGAGGCCTGCACCATGGGGGGGTAGGAGGAGCCGCTCAAGCCGGAGGGCAGGCTGGGGTTGCTGGGGGAGGACTGGATGGGCTGGCTGCGGGGGGACGTGGGCAGGGAGGGGTTGCTGAGCGAGGACGAGAGAGAGGAAGGCAGGGACTGGTTGGAGAGTGAGGAAGGGATGGAGGAACTGCTCTGGGAGGACTGGAGCGAGGGGTTGCTGAGGGAGGACTGGAGGGAGGGGCTGCGCAAGGAGGCCTGCAGGTTGGGGTTGCTAAGCGAGGACTGCAGGGAAGGGTTACTCAGGGAGCTCTGCATAGGTGAGGTAAGTCCTGTGGGGACAAAAAACAAGAAACAGCTGTTACCCACCCAGCCCCCCACGCCCCGGGGCGGGCCAGGCTGGTGCTCCCCAGCTGCCCCAGACGGGATGAAAGTGACAGAGGTGGCCAAAACGATGGAGACAGAGACAGGAACACACAGACCCCGGGAGTGGCACTCAGGGGGTGCCCAGGCAGGGGTGCGGATCCTCGATGGCACTGCACCCCGACAGCTCTCCCTGACCCCAGACTGGGATCTCCTGGAGAGACCAATCTGAGCCACAGGCAGCTGCAGGATGCGGGCTAGGGGGGAGTCTCCTCTCATCTCCCCCAGCTCCCCTGAGCACCAACTGAGGCAGCTCCCTGCCTCAGAGCCCTCTCCTGCTCCTGTCTCGGTGGCTCCAGTGCCACTGGGTCAGTGCCAGCCCTCACCTGGCGAGTCATAGCTGGGGCCCAGGCCCATGCCACCACTGATGCCCAGGTGGGTCATGGTGTTGGCCAGGTTGCTGGTGCTGTTGCCCCCACTCAGACTGGGGTAAGAGGTTTCGTCCGGGTCGAGGGGTGTGGGCAGCGGGGAGGGGAAGTGCAGGTTGGTGAGGTCAGGAAGGGAGCCACCAGTGTTCAGGGCCGAGGGCATGAGAGGGATGTTGGCAGGCTGGTCTGGGGATGGAAATACGCTGGGAGAGGAAAAAGAGAGAAAGAGCCAAAGCTTGGTGTGGGAACGCTGCAGCCTCTTCCAGCATCGCCCCCCCGCCAAGCAGCTCAGCCCTCCCCCAGCCCCTTTTCCACAGCCATCCATGTGCTGGAGCAGGCTGCCCAGGGAGGCTGTGATAGCCCCTCCCTGGAGGTGTTCAAGGCCAGGCTGGATGAGGCCTTGAGCAGCCTGGGCTGGTGGGAGGGGTCCCTGCCTACAGCAGGGGGCTGGAGCTGGCTGATGTCTGAGGTCCCTTCCAACCCAACCCATTCCATCAGCCTTGCACTTACTGGATCCCAGGGACTTCACAGGAGCGTGGACGGGCGGAGGAAGAGGAGAGCTGTGAAAGCAAAGAGCAGTGAAGTGGGGCCAGGACACTGCACCCTGCACTGGGGCAGTGCTGGTCTGGGGGCAGGAAGGAGGCTGAGCCAGGCCTGTGTCACAGCACAGGGGGGTACAGCAGTGACCTCCTCACCCCCTGCCCTATATACCTACCTTCTTGGTGTCCCAGGGCTTCAGAGAGTGTTTGCTGTCATCGAAAGTCTCTTCAATGGGAGGCACTTGGAAAGGAAACACTGGCAAGGAGGGGGGCAGAGGGTCAGGGTGGGGGGAGTGACACAGCCCACCCTCACCTACTGTTCACGAGTGGGGCATTAAAGACCCCCCCAGCCTGGGGCTCCCATATCCCACTTGCTGCCCCAAATCTCTGTGGGGGGACATGGACCCGTGCCAGCCAGGGGCAGGCTCTCACCTTTGTTGTCCACATCCCCATCCAGGAAACCTGCAGGAGAGCAGCAGTCAGCAGCAGGACACAGGGGACAGCAGCCAGTGCGGGGTGGGGGCTGCTGCATGCAGAGGGATGAGGCTCCCCCTCAGCGTGTACTGGGGGCTGGAAGGGCTGTGGGGATCCCGGGGCAGGGTGGGGGACACACTCACCGCTGCGGCGGCCAGGGCCTGAGACGCCCTGTGTGGGGCCCAGGTAGGCATCCTGGGGGGTGGGGTTCATGACGCTGGTGTGCAGGGCTGAGTCCGAGTTTGTTCTGCGGGGGAAGCCAAGGCGTGGTCAGGCAGCGCTGAGCCCGACCCGCACCCCCCCACCACCCACAGCCGCCTGCGGTGCCAGCCCTGGCGCTCCAGCCTGGCAAGCAGGGCCAGGGCAGGAGGCAAGAAGAGAGAGCAAGGAGGAGCAGGGGGAGAGCTGGGGTGGGGGTTTGCTGAGGAGTAGGGACAGAAACCTCTCTCCCACAGGCAGAGGCCATGGGGCTCTGCAGGAACCCCGTCCCAGTCTGCCTTCCCCTCCCCTAGTGGGGTTCCCTGTCCACCCTTCTGACATGCAGGGGCTCACCCCAGCCCTATTTGCCAGCGCTGCAAAGGCCTCGGAGCCCTCATTAGCCCTTGGCAGCCCTGGCATAGGGTGAAATATGCTCTCCGAGGGGCCCCTGTGGCAGAGGAGCCAGAGATGCTCCACCCATTGTGTCCCCAATTAGCGGGGCTGAAGTGGAGATGCGGAGGAGCTGGGAAGAGGCTGCTGGAGCTAAGGACGCGTCCTGGGACCGCACAAGGGGGACATTGTTCAGCTGCGGCGCAGCTGGGAGGCAGGAAGCTGCTTCCCTCCTCCCCTGTCCCCATGGGACGCAGCCCCCTCCCGCGGGGGGCCCAGGCAGGGAGCAATGGGCACACGCCTGTGGCACAGCCCAGGGAGATGGAGTAGGAGCTGCTGCCGGCAGCACCAGCAAGGAGCCAGCCCTGAGCCCCGGCTTGCCCTGCTGAGACCCTGCTGTGCCTGGGCCTGAGAACAGGACAACTCCAAAGGCACACTGTCAGAGCCACTGCTCTCTGGGGCTGCCAGGGGCAGCTCTCCACTGTGCCCAGCCCAGGGAAGGGCACCACTCCAAAGCCACAGCTCTCTCAGGCTGGCAAGGTCAGCTGCCTGCTGCTCTATCACCTCGACAGGCTCCTGAGGGCTGATCTGATCCCCTGGTGCCGTGCTGGCTCCTGCTCCTTGTGCCATGCTGGGGTGAGACCAAACAGCCTTGGTACCAGGTGGAGCCAGGGCCTCGTCCCACTTCGGCACCGAGGCAGGGCAGGCCTGAGGAACCCTGGAGGTGCTGGGGAAGGGCTGGAGCCAGGTTTAGGGACAATGAGAGGGAGAAAATAGAATCAAAACCTCCTTTACCTGTTGAGGGCCGAGGGCAGCCGGAACAAATGTCCCTTCTCCATGGGGAAGTTCCCCCAGGGCATGGTCCTGAGGAAGGAGAAACAGCAGAGCTCAACTGCGGGGCAAGGGATAGAGGGCACAGAGGGGCACTGCCTCAAGGAAGGGAGGGCTGCCAGTGGAGAATCTGGGGGTGTCCTGTGGGACATCTTTTTGGCACTGCAGAGGCAGAGCCAAGCTAGGCAGCTCTTTGGAAGAAGGATTAAAGCCCTCCTGAGCCTGAAAGAAGGAATGTGCAGTGGGACTCGGTGAGAGGCTCTCGGGACCAGCTCAGAGCCTGAGGGGCTGCGGGAGGGCAGCTGTGCCCACTGTGAATGGTGAGGGCATGTGACACAACCTCTCCTTTTGGAGTGAGAAATCACAGCTCTGCCCTGGGATGTCGAGAGAGTGGCAGAGAGGCCCCAGGGACGAGATGTGTGTGGGGACAAGGCCACAGCAGCAGTGCTCTGGGCTGGCACCGAGGCTCCCGGCGGGGGACAAAGTGCAAGACACAACAGCAGCCTCCAACCAAGGCTGGGGAGAAGGGACACAAGAGACTTCATGGCGTCTGAGCTGGGCATGAGGCATGGGCAGTGTCCCTGGGAGAGTGGCAGGGGCAGGAGGCCTGCTGAGCAAGGGCAGCCTGGCAAACAAAGCCGAGGAGCCTTGAGTGACCTGAGCGGCTCCGAGCTGTGGCTCACCAGCATCTGTGAGCTGGAGCCAGTGCTCAGGGCACACTCAGGGCAAGCCTGGGGCACGCTGGGGTTCTTGGCCAGGCAGCCCTGTCCTCGCCTGCCCTCGGGGCCAGGGGCTGGAGCTGGCGGGGGCTTGGCTGCCCCATGGTTCTCCTCAGGCAGGGGCCCTGCTCCTTATGCCAGCCCAGGCAGCCACAAGGAATCTGGAAAAATCCCAACAGTGTAGGCAGCACCCAAAAAGCAAACTAGGGGACATCTGCCAGCCTCATCCCAAATCTCTCAGTGTTTCCCAGTCCAGTTCCTCCCTGCAGAGTGCTGGGGGAAGCTGTGTAAAGGCTCTCAGCAGGGCTGAGGCTGCAAGGAACTTGGCGGCGCTGGGCCCTTGCCAGTCTGCCCGTAGTGCTTCTTGGCACAGGTCACAGCCTGGGCTGCATCGAGCCCATAGGCAGAGGAGGCAGCAGGAGCCCAGCCAGGACAGTCTGGTGGCTTTACCTCCTCCAGCTGTGCTCGGGTGGAGGTGACAGGTAGGTGGGTCCGTAGGGAGAGCTGTCGATGTGAGACTCGTTAAGGGCCAGCAAGAGCCAGGGCTGAGCTGGGGCTGTGCAGACACCTCCTGGGCCCCTGCCTGCTAGTGATGACCCTGGGCTGGGGCCCCGTCAGGCTGTGCTGCCATTCAGCCAGGCGTGGCCAGGCTGCAGATGGGGAGGGGAACCTCCTGAGGTTCAAGCAAGGCAAGTGGAAGGTCCCGCTCCTGGGGAGGAACAATCCTGGCAGCAGGACAGGGCAGGGACCTGCTGGGGAGCAGCTCCACGGAGAAGGACCTGGGAGTGCTGGGGGCCAGCAGTGCCAAGGGGCCAGCAAGGTGGCCAAGGCCCCAAGGGTCTGCTGGGTTCCCCAGTTGCAGAGAGCTACTGGAGAGAGTCCAGTGGAGGCTGGAAAGGTGCTGAGGGGGCTGGAGCAGAGGGCTTGGGGAAGATGATTCCCAGGAGCGCCTTCCCACTCCCCCCATGCTGGGGTTCTCCGTAGTCCTGAAAAGGATTCACTGGAGTGCTGGAAGCAGGGCATGCTGCCTGCTGCTGCCCACTGCTGCCTGCTGCTGCCCGCCACTTCCCGCTGCTGCCCGCCACTTCCCGCTGCTGCCCACTGCTGCCTGCCCGCCGCTGCCCGCTGCAAGGATATCTGGCGCATGTAGCGGCGTAAAGGGGACACCATCCGGCGCGGGTCCCTCTGCACCCTCTCCACCAGGCCGTGGTGCCGAGTGCTGCGTGCCGAGTCCAGCGGCGAGTGCAGGGGGCCCTGCCGGGGGAGACAGCAAAGTCAACCCAGCCCCGGCCCAGAGCAGCGCCCCCCCAAGAGCAGGGCCAGGCGGTAGGCTCAGAGATCAGCCCCTCCTGCGCTCCTGTCCCAGCGGCAGCCCATGCCAGGGCTCTTTCTCCTCCTCTCCCACACCTGACACAGCACTTGATGCCCCCCGACACGGCCCTGAGGGTGACAGCCCCCAGGCCTCCCCTGTCCCCCCAGGGTAGAGGGTGGGTGCTGCTCACCTGGAAGTCGGAGACGCCGCTGCCGATCTGGTTGACGTTGGGCAGAGAGCCACTGTAGTAGGGCCCCCGGCTGTGAGCCAGCCTCAGCTTCTGTGCCTGCAGCTGGGGCCGGGGGAGAGGAAGCAGGTCAGGGGAGGCCAGGGGCACCCCAAGGTACTGTGGTGTGCCCCAACACCTCCCCATCACATCCTGCTGCAGTATCCTCACCCCTGCCCTCCTGCAGCCAAGCCTCAAACGTGCCCCACATATGGTACCAAGCCCCTCAGATGTGCCAGAGAGCCGCTGAGGTGAGGCACATCCAACCCTGACAGCCTCAGGCCCCACATGGGGCTCGAGGCGCTGCCATCTCCCTGCTCTGAAGCCACCAAGTGCAGAGGAGGCCCCACAAGGGACTTTCCTCCCTTGGTGGGTGCTGCAAGGCAGGAAGGATTCAGCAGTCACTCCTCTACCACAGACTGTGGCACATCCCTGGAGCAGAGGCTGAGCTGAGGCTGCATCTCTCCAAAACTGCTGAAGCCTTCTGTGCCCCCCTGAGATGGCTCTGTGGGGCAAGCATGAAAGGCTCCCTGCCTGGCATGGCACAGCTCAGCATGGCTCAGAACAGCTCAGCTCGGCAGCCCAGTGCTGCCCAAGGCCGAGGGCAAACCGCAGGCAGGAGATAACTGCAGGCAGGAAAACTCCCAGCAGAGGAAAGTCAGGTCCCAGGGCAGCCCCAGCACGAAGGCAGCCCCAGGAGCTCCCTCCTGACCCACAGCCAAGCTGGGCAGGGCTCTGCCCTCCAGGAGCAGAGCAGGAGTTTGACCCCAGGAGCAAGGCAGGGGTTTGACCCCAAGAGCAGAGCACGGATATGACCCCCAGGAGCAGGCCTCACCAGTGCTGCTCACACTCCAGGAAGAGGCAACGACCTCACCACCCCAGGCCTTCATCAGTCCTGACTCTCATCATCCTCTCCAGCACAAGGAGTTGTACCATCACCTGGCTCAAGCATCCCACCAGGGAAGGCTTTCCCTGATACCAACCCACAAAGCCAAGGCCAAGTACACACAAATCAAGGTGGATCCAGGGCAATCAAAGCCCGGAGGGTCCCCAGGGGTCCCCAAGCAGCCTCAGGTACCAGCACTCATCAGTGCTGGACAAACGCAGGGGACAGAGGAGACGAAGCACAAAAAGCATCTCGGACACAGGCTGCAGGCAGCAAACCTGCAAATTCCCGAGCTTAAGACCAGCAAAATCCAGCTCCAGGGGAAGCAGAAAAGAAGAAAAAAATGAAAACAAGTTAACAAACCCGAGCAGGGAGCTGCAGGCAGCTGCAGGGAGCTGCAGGGAGCAGCTGGCCGCAGCAGCACCGCAGCATTAGTGCGAGGAGTTCAGGGCTTAAGGTCTTGGGATCCTGCTCAGCTCTCCCAGCAGGGTCCCTGCCAGAGCGGCGCAAGCAACAAACCTGCCAGGAAAACCCTGATGGAAACACCGAGTGGAGCCTGACAGGAGCTGACACAGTCCCGCCGGGGAGCCAGGGGCCCCGGAGCTGGGCAGCAGCCCCCCGGCTGCTGAGACAGGAAAGGCCAACATGAGCTGCTGGGGTGACAGCCAGTGCCGGCTCCGTGTCCGTAGGCACAGACTGCGGTGACACCCGCGGCTGGGACCCACCTTGGCACCAGCTCCTGGGGCTGCCAATGCTGTGTGCAGGGAAGAGCCTCCCGGAGGCAGCGTCCCGGGGCAGGGAGCAGGGAGGACACCGCCGCACTGCTGCTCATTAACCTGCTGTTTGCTGTGCAAACAGGCAGGAGGCTCCGCTCCGAGCCACACGGGGATGAGTAGCTCCCCGCAGCCGTCCCGGCTGCCAGCCCTGCCCACGGGGACCACGGCTGGCCCCACCACGCTCCCTCGGGGTCACCAGGGGCTTCTCTCTGTCATCCCCTGTGCCAGCACCAGGAGAGGCCATGAGGCAGACTGCGGCTGCGAGGTCACTGCTGCCTCACCAGATCCAGGGTGCCAGCAGGCTTCTTCCACTCAGCACCCCGTGATGGGTCCTGCTGCCCTCTCCTGCACTCCACAGAACAGCTTGGGTCGGAAGGGGCTATCGGAGGCAGCGACAGATCCACTGGACAGGTTGCTCAAGGCGTCATCCAGCCTGGCCTGGAACACTTCCAGGCTTGGAGTGTCCACAGTTTCTCCAGACAACCTGTCCCAGTGCCTCACCCACTCACAGGGAAGGATTTCTTTCTAATGCCCAGTCTAGGTCCATCTTCTTTCAGCCTGAAGCCACCAGTCCTCGCCCTGTCACTTCTGGCCATTGTCCAGAGCCCCTCCCCAGGGAGCTGAGGGTGACCCTCAAGCCTCTGTCACCTGGCAGAGCCTCACTGTGTCCCCTGCTGCCCCAACTCCCCTCCCCTCACTCAGCCTTCCTGCAGCAGGCAGGGCCGGTGCTGGCTGCCGGACCCACAGCACTGCAGAGCCCCATTGCCACGCTTGGCACAGCCCACCCTGCCAAGCTGCAATCTGGCCAAGCCCTAGGCTTGGCAAAGCACTGCAGGGGCCCAGCTGGAGTCCCGCAGGCCAACACTGAGCGAACACAAACTGCAACCCAGTGCCCCCTCACAACTCCCTCTGCCCAGCAAGCTCCTAGGCATACGGGGCAGCATGCCCAGCCTCCCTGCCCCACTGTCCTCCCCCTGCCCAAGCAGCCCTCCTGCCACTCTTGCCCAGAAGCTGCCAAGAGTGGTAGCTTTGCCCACTCAGGCTCTGAGGCTCCAGCCAAGCTAAATTCAACCATCTCCAGGGATGCTGCTTCCCATAGGAGCCTGTTGATGGGGGGGAGAGTCCAATTCAACCCTCCTCAATGCTCAGGGACGACCCTGCAGGCCCCCGGGCTGGTGGAGCATCACCTGGCAGGGGTGACATGGAGCTGTGGCACAATAGGAGCCCATTCCAGAGCTGTGGGCCTGGGCATCTCCTCCTCACTCCCACGGTAAGAGGCAGTGAGAGCCCAAACACTCCGGTGCCAGGCAGCTGCTCCTCCACCTGGGAGTGGAGAAGGACAGCAGGACCCAGGAGCCAGAGTCAGCCACGTGAAAGCCCTGACCAAAAAAACACAGACCAAAGAAACCCAAATAAACCCTGAGGAAGAAGTGAGGTGCAGGTGGGCAGCTGGAGGAGCATTTCCTGGGGGAAGCCTTCTCTAAACCTCTCTGCAGCCCCAGTATTCCATGGGGTGAGGCTACATCCAGATCCATCTCCTTTGCACCCCCAGAAACCCTCCCAGCCCCTTTGGGAACCTGCCTGAGCCTCCCAACTCCTTGCTGTGCCTGCTGACCCTCGCTCCCACCCTGCAGTCCTGTTGCCCTCGATAACTGCTCCTCCCTCTGCATTCCCTCAAGCCTCCTTGAAGCTCGAGTCCCTTGCGCGACCCTTGCAGCCCTGGAGCCCACTCGCAGAGCTCCCAGCCAGCCTGCAGCCTCCTTCGGCCCGCAGCCCTCCCTGGATTCTCATCGCAGCCCCCAGCCCCCTCTTGATCCTAAGGACCCTTCCGGATCCGCACAGCCCTCAGCCCCTCCAGGACCCCCACGACCCTCCTGGCCTCTCAGGACCTCCCTGCATCCTCACGACCCTCTGGCCGCTCACAGCCTCCGGTCCCTCCGCACCCTCCACCTCCTCAAGTAGCCCCCGACCCCCTCACAGCCCCCAGCCTCTCTCACTGCCTCCAAACCCCCTGCAGGCGCCGACCCTCCCTCACATCTCCCGCATCCCCGGGCCCGTGGCGCATCCGGCGGGGGGGAGGCCGCGGCGTCGCTGCTCACCCGGGTGGAGCAGATCTCCATCATCACCTCCTCGAAGGCTGCCGTCTCCTCCGCCTGCCGCTGTTTCTGCAACGCGATTTTCTCGCTAAACTTCCGCGGGTTCGAAGCGCCGGCACCGGCCGAGGAACCCGCACCGGGCCCGGGCCCCGGCCCGGCCCCCGCACCCGCCGCCGCCGCCATCTTCCCTGCTCGGGCCGCTCCGGCCGCTGCCGCTGCCGCCGTCGCGCGGTGCAGGCTGGGAAAGGGAGTCCGCAAAGGGGGAGCTGCCCTGAACACGAGCGGCAAGCGGACTACATGTCCCAGCACCCTCCGCGGCACAGCCGCAGGGGCTCTAGGGAAATGGAGTCTTCGGCTTCTCTATCGACACCACCAGGGGGCGTCTCCCGCCGTGCGCTGGGCGGGACCGACTACAACTCCCGGCATGCACCACGCAGGGCCGCGCCTGCGGCGGGCGGGGCAGGGGCGGTGCTGCCGCGAGAGGGGCGGAGCAGGGCGCGGTGGAGTTGGGGGAGGGCAGGGGACCCCAGGAAGGCAGCCCGAGAGGGGGGAGCCTGTAGGGGGTAGGATGCACACCCCTAGATCAAGGGGTCCCAGCGGTGGGAGGGCCGCAGGACGCGGCCTCAGTGCTCGGTAGTGATACAGCTGGGGGGCAGTTAAAACGAGGTTACCCAAGCCGTGGCTGGGAACAGCGAGCTCCTCCCTCCCGTCTTACGCCCTACAACCGAGGGGGTGGAGAGGTGGACAAACCCCCCCCAACAGCAGATGCAGGCTGGGGGAGGGGGCGACACTGTGACCCTTCCCCAAGCACTGTCATTGCCCCTCAGTATGGTGCCCCCTCCTCTCCCACGTTACTATGCCTGTCCCCAGTATTGTGTCCCTTGCCTCCTCCCAGCCCTCTCAGTGTTGTTCCCTGTCCCCCAAGCCCAGCACAGGCAGCACCGTCAGGTCCAGTCCTTTATTTGCTTCATCCACCACCCCTCTCCACGTGTGGGGGGTCCGGGGTGGGGACCAGGGCTGTGCACCCTGGGGCACCTATCTACACTGTAAGAGCACTTGTGGGCATGCAGTGTGTGTGGGGGAAATTGCTCACCCCCCCCACACACACATACTCTGGGGTCCCATGGTGGGGGACAGCACCATTCCTCCCGTGCAGGTGGGGACATGGGGTGCGGCACTGAGCCTCACTGGCGTAGGGGCTCCCAGTAGGCAGACTGCCCCCAGCCAGCCCTGGGGTGCACAGGGTGGGCAGGAACAGCCCCTGAAGCGGTGCTTTGGCAACTTTGGCACAGAGATGGGGGGGCAGAGGGATGCTCCCCAGGTAGGCAGCATCTCAGATCTTGATGAAGAGGATGGCAGTGACGAGGGCAAAGCCGGCAAGAAGTAGGATGACTTTGGGGACACGATGCTGGGGCACCCCCAGTTCCTGGGGCAAAATCTCCAAGAAAGTGATGTAGAGGAAGGTCCCAGCTGCCAATCCCTCCAGCACCCCACGGCACAGCCTCTGCCGCGGCCCCGCGCCCGCTGCCACCACCGTCCCCAGCCCAACGCCCAAAGGGGACATCATGGAGAAGAGGACCAGGCAGGCAGCCACGGCGGGTGGGCGCAGGCGGCCCCGCAGCAGCTTCAAGGCCAGGCTGAAGGCCACAGCACACTTGTGGAGCAGCAGGGCCAGGCAGACCCTCAGCACAGCCCCCTCAGCCTCCTGCAGCCCCAGTGCCAGCCCCTCCAGGACAGAGTGGAGAGCCAAGGCCAGCACCAGTAACCCTGCCCTGATGGCCCCCCGGGCACTGGTGACGGCAGCAGGTTGTGGTGGTGGGGTCTGGATGGAGCCGGTGGTGGGCAGCAGGGCTCGGGTCTCCTCTGACAGGACTGGAGGCTCTCGCTGCGCCAGCGCGACCTGTTCCAGCACCAGCACCAGGAAGAAGCCCATGGCCAGGATGAACTCGGCCAAGGGGAACTGCAGCTGTGCCGGGGAGAAGAAACGGGGGTGTCAGGGACTGCTTGCACCCTGCCCTGCCTGCGCTGGGGAAGGAAGCTGGACATGGAGTCTGTCAGGAAGCCATGGGGAGGATCTTTCCATGAGTCACGGTGGGACACGAGAGACCTCCCAGCTGGCCTAGCCCCATTGTCCCCTCCTGGGTGCTCAGCCTTGCCAGTTCCATCCCCACAGTCATATCCCCTCTGTCCCCATCCTCATTGTCCCATCCTTGGTACCCCATTCCCACTGCTCTTATCTGCTCATCCCATCCTCACCATTCCATCCCCACTCTCCTCCCTCACACCATCCCATTCCTGCTGTCTTCTTCCCCACTATCCCCTCCTGGCTGCTCCACCAGCTCCTTCCCTGCTGTCACCCCCCCATGGTTTGTTCCATGTCCCTGATGTTCTTTTCCCTGGTATCCTGTCCCTACTGTCCCCCCACTCCCCATCATCCCGTGCCTTCATCTTCCTCCTTTCCATCCCATCCACACTGTTCTGCCCCCATCATCCTCTCCCCATACTCACATTCTCACCGCCTCTCCCCTGCTGTCCTTGTCCCAATCCTGCCCCCCTCAGTCTCCCCCCATCTTGCCCCCTCGGCCCCCCTGCCCACCCAGTCAGAGCTGCTGACTCCAATCCTGGTGACAGACACATCTGCAGGGCTGAGTTGGGAGTCTCCCTGGGCAATGTCCCCAGTGGGGGCAGGACACTGGGGAGGGGTCCTGGGTGCTCACCGTGACACGCAGCCCCTCCAGCGCTGCGTTGATGCTGTCCAGGTAGTCGGGCAGGAGGTCGAGCAGGCAGGTGCCCAGGAAGACACCACCTGCGAAGCAGCTCACCAGGCTGAGCACTGGGCCACGGGGGTCTGCGAGGCAGGAGAGAGGGCGTCTGAGACCCCTGCTGAGACCTCCACCACAGCCTGGCACCCCATGACCTCCTAGACCCTGGGTGACACCCCTGTCCCCAGCCTATCCTCAGGATTCTTCGGATCCCTGAGATCCCCAGACACCCACTCTGGGCTCCCCAGGACAGCCCAGGTAACCCCAGGACTCCCAGACCCCTGAGACCCCTCTCAGGCTCTGTGGGACATCCTGGACACTCCCAGTTGCCCTGGGACTCAACATGGACCCTCTAGACCCAGATCCCCCAGACCCCTCTGTACCCCCCAAACTTCTGTGACACCCAAAACTCCCCAGAATCCCCTCAAAATCACCAGCATGTCCCTGACACCCGGTGCCCCTCGAGACCCCCGGACTCCTCCGACTCCCCGGGACAACCCCGACAGCCCCTGGCCCCCAAAACCCACTGAACCCACGGGGTTCTTTCCCCGTCCCCCCCTAGACCTCCTGTTCCCCGCGGTTACAGTACCGGCAGAGCTGGGGGGCTGTCGGAAGCAGCAGAGCGGGGCGAGGCCGCAGGCGAGGGGCAGCAGCAGCAGCAGCACCAGGGAGCCCAGTTTGGCCTCCAGCCCGGGCGGGGGGCGCAAGGCCACCCCGGGGCTCCAGGCCAGCTCCTCCATCACGGTCCCGGCGCCGGCTGCCGCCATCCCGCTCGGATTCCTATGCGGGACCTTCAACATCGACCACGAGAGAAGCTCCGAGCCGCCGCTGTCGCCTCGATCGAGTTTTGCATCCCCGGGACGAGCCGGAGCTGCGGCGGGACGGGACCGTCAGAGCGGCCGGTGCCGTCTCCCGGCCCCAGTGACTCACGCACGCAGACTCCCTCCGGCCCCGGCATGGATTTCCCCCGGCCCGGGGCCGGCAGTGCCGGCAGTACGGCGGCACGGAGATCCCCGGAGTGGGGGATGGCCCGGGGTAGTGCTGCGGTAACGGCAGTGGACCGTCTCCAGGACCGGGATCAAAGATCGGGGATCTGGGACCGGGACTGGGGACCAGGACGGACTCCCCATCCCGGTCTCTGATCCCGGTTCCAAGTCCCCATCTCGGTCCCCGTCCCAGTTCCTGGTGCCCGTATCCGCCCCGATGTCCCGCCGCCCCTCACTCACCGCTCTCTCCGCGGTGTCCGCGTCGCGGCGCTGCGGCCGGGGGGAGCAGTCACAGCACACCGCAGCCAATAGCGACGCAGAAAGCTCCGACGGTCCCGCTGAGTGACGCAACCCGCAGCCAATAGGAGGCGAGGCACGCGGGCGCAGTGCCGCTGTCCCATGTTCGGCTCCGCCGGGGCGTGTCGGCTCCCCCTCCCCCCCCCCCTCCCCCCCCGACGAAATTCCCTCTTTACCCACGGGTCCCGTTAATGGATCTGGAGCTCCCTCGGCTGCAGCGAACCGGATCAGTCCCGGGGGCCCGGTTCCCATGCGGCCCCGCTAGCTGCTGCTCCCCGGTGCCTCCGGGACACGGTACTGGGGCAACCGCCCCCCCCGGCCCGGCTATCCCTGGTATCTCGGCCGGACGCGTTGTGTCCTCCCCTCTACACACAGTTCCCGGTCCTCGCTAGAAGCGGGAAGGCCCCGAGCCACTCCGGGGGCGAGGAGGCCGGTGCCAGGCTGCGGGGGCGGGACTTGGCTGGGTTTGCCCAGGATACCGGAGATCCTGGTGCGCGGCCCCGGCAGCGGGCGAAGGCGGCTGCGCAACCGGGGAGCAAAGCGGCGGCCGGGACAGCCCGAGGAGTGTCAAGAAGGGGGGAGCTACATCCCGTCCCCGCTGCGCCGGGGCACGGAGCGGGCAGACGGGCCCGCGGCCCTCTGCTGGGATCTGCCGGAAGCAGCACCGACAGACAACACCGGGTCCGGAGGGTCCCTGGGCACGCAGCGCGGGGTGCTGCTTCCCCCAGCTCATCCCTCAGCCTGGGCGATGGAGCCGGAGGCCCCGGAACTCCCGGAGCCGCAGGACGAGCTCTCCGCGGGCAGCAGCTTCCCCAGCCCCCCCTTCCGGGGCTGGCGGCTCCCGGAGGATGCCGTGAGTCGGTGACGCGAGGGGGAGCAGAGCAGTGGGGACGCTCCTGAGTGACTGTGGGGGCGGGGGCCGACCCCCTTGTTCCCACTCAGTCCCTCTGTGTCCCCAGGACAGCAAAGCCGAGGAGTTGCTGCAACTGGTGGCGAACCCCGATGAGGTCTGCGGCCTCGGGGGCCACAACCTCCCGTCCCCGGACGCCAAGCGCCCCGAGGACTCCACGCCCGTCCCCCTCTACGAGGTGGTTTGCGACCTCAGCGCCCCCCTGAACGGCGGCGTCGTCTCCATTCAACTGGGTCAGCGGGGCCTGGAGGCAATGCTAGGCTCGTCCCGGGGCGGGGAGGGAGCAGGGTCGGATCCTGCCGGTGCCGGGCAGGAGCTGAGCGGCCGCCCGGAGTCGGGGTGCGGCATGATCGGGCAGGACGAGGACTCCTCTTCCCCTCCCCAGCAGAGGACTGGCTGTGCCCTGCACTGCTCCCCAGCTCCTGCATCATCAATGAGCTGCCCCTGCCGGGCCCCAGCCCCACAGTGAGTCCCCGATGCCCCCCCACCGTGTGCCCCACACACCACGAGACAGCCCCAGCCCCACGGGGAGTCCCTTCAGCCTTCTCCACGTCCCCACGTGTTCCACTGCATCAGCTTCGCCTGACGGAGGAGGAGAAGCGGCTGCTAGCACAGGAGGGAGTGACGCTGCCCGGTGCCCTGCCCCTCACCCAGGTGGGTTGAAGGGTACTGGAAGGACGGATGGGGGTGCCACGGGGCAGAGGTCACTCTTGGACCCCTCTCCTCAGGCTGAGGAGCGGATCCTGAAGAAGGTGAGGAGGAAGATCCGGAACAAGCGGTCAGCCCAGGACAGCCGGCGCAGGAAGAAGGAGTATCTGGACGGGCTGGAGAATAGGTGGGTGATGGTGGCACCACGAGCTGGCACATCACCCAGGTCACCAGCCACGGCCCCTCACTAATCCCCGTGTCTGCCTGGGCAGGGTGGCTGCATGCTCGGCCCAGAATCAGGAACTCCGGAACAGAATCCAGGAGCTGGAGAAGCTCAACGGGTGAGTGTGGCATGGTGCCAGGATGGGGCACAGTGCCAGGGAGGAAGTGACACAGCACAAGCAGCTGTCACCCTTTGTCCTGCAGGTCCCTGCTGAGGCAGCTGCAGGCACTGATCAAGCAGACCTCCAACAAGGCTGCCCAGACCAGCACCTGTGCCCTGGTACGGTGGCACTGGCACAAGCATCATGATGCACCCACCAGTGTCCCCCCAGCTACTGGCAGCACTCAGGGATACTCAACCCCTGTCCCTCCCTGGCAGATCCTGCTCCTATCCTTGGGACTCATCCTCTTCCCCAGCTACAGCCCCTTCCACTGGCAGCTGCAGGGCAGCCAGGCTGGAGAGCAGCCCACTGGAGGTAACAGCAGCTGTGGGCATCCTGGGGGTCACTGGCTGCAGTTTCCCCCACCCCAGCACTGCCCAGCTCAGTGTTCCCTGTTCCCACAGTGATTTCCAGGCACATCTTGACCCAGGGGGAGCTGCTGGGACCAGCTGGAGAATCCCAGTTCCCTGTGCCAGGGTGGCTGTGGATGGAGGAGCCAGGACCTGCAGCTGCCGTGGAGAATGAAGCTGGGAAGGTGCAGAGGGATGGGAGGCTCCTTCCCGGCAGGGAGCTGGGCACCAACTCTTCAGACCAGGCCACCCCAGGGGAAATGGGAACAGCAAACCAGAGACATGGGGACGAGATGTGACAAGCAACTCCCCAGGATGAGGAAGCAGTGGGGGGACACTCAGCTTAGCCCAGCCCAGGCAGGGAGTGCCAGATGTGGCCCTTCAGTGAATAAACCCAAGCCTGGTTTGCACCCCAAGACGTATCAGAGGGCTGGTGCTGCCTGTGGTGGTGTTGTGAAGGCCAAGGACCCTCCCAAAACTCCAAGAGAGTGTGAGGCTGGCAGCATAACCATGTCACTTCTACTCTCCTGGGCACAAATGCCAGCACTGCTCTGGTGACAACCACCAGGGTTTATTACACATCACACTCCCCAAGTGTCCCCAGCAGGGCACCCCTCAGCCAGCCCACAGCACACCCCGGTGGCATCCAGGGCAGCTGCTGGCACAGTCCTGTGACCACGGAGCAAGGCAGGGCCTGTCACAGGCACCCCCGTTCTGCTGCTGGTCTGGCAGTGGCAGGTGGGCAGGGCCCAGGCTGCAGCGCCCTGCTAAATGGACTCGAGCTGTTTGCGAACCTTCTCTAGCGCCTTCCTGTCCAGCACCCGCTGGCGGCACACCACCAGCACGGCGAACAGGGCAGCCACACACATCATGGTGCCCACGAACCGCCAGAAGATGCGGGCTTCCATCACCGCCGAGCGGCACCTACGCCCACAGAGGGAGTCAGCGACCGGCCCGGGAGTGGCCCCACCCCCCGGCCCAGCCCTTCTCCTGTTTGCCTGCCCCCACCTTTTGAAGTCGTCCTTCTTGGAGGTGGCACAGGTGACCTTCTCCACGAACCCCGTGGGCCTGCACTCCGCCATGGACTTCTACAACCCAAAGGGGCCAGTCAGAGGCTGCGTGGGGGCAGCATCCGCACCCCGGGCCCGGACCAGCCGGCCCCGGGCTGAGCACGGTGCGGCCTGGCCTCACCGTCTGGAAGCTGGAACAGCGGGCGCACTCCTGCACCACCACGAAATCCTCCACCCGCCAGCACTGCGCGGCCGCCACCGGGCTCGCTGCGGGACAAGAACGACGGCTGAGGGCCCAGCCGGCGACACACCGAGTCCGGTCGGGAGCTCAGCGGTCTCCGACTGTCCGCGCCCCGCAGAGCTCAGACCTGCACTCACCCGACCGCTGCTCGTCATTCACCGCCATCGCCGCCGCCGGCCTGCGGAGAGAGCAGAGTCGCCGTGAGGGCTGAGCGCCGGTGCCGCCGGGCCACGACCTTCCCGCTTCCAGGCCCGGCTTCACCCTGAACTGGCAGCTCACCGCAGCCCACAGACCAGAGCGCCCAGGACGGCGCAGAAGACGCAACAGCGCGGCCCGGGGAGGCTCTGGGGCCCCATGGACGCGGCGGAGCTACCGGGTCCGGCACTGCGTCTGCGGCGGCGCCGCCATCTTGAGGCGCGGGGGCCGCTGGGAAGAGCCGCGAGCGGCAGAGTGCCGTGCAGGGGCGGGGCCTCGGCGCTGGGCCGCCAGAGGGCGTGGCTCGTGCCGGGGCGTGGCTCGTGCCGGGGCGTGGCTTCGCAGTGACCCGCGCGGGCGCGCCTCGGCCGCTCGCCCCTCGCCCCTCGTCCTCGCTGCCGCCCCTCCGGCCCCGTCCCTCCGCGTTCCCCGCCCAGCCCCTCGCGTCCCCAACACAGACACCGGAGGCAGGGCAAGGCACAAGCTGGGCTTTATGGCACAAGATGTGGACTGGGCGGGGGGGGTGTCAGCCCTGTTACCACCCCCCAGCCAGTCTCGGCGACCCCTGCGAACTCGTCGTGTCGGTTCCCCAACCCCCAGAGAGGCGCCCGCGCTGCACCGGGGCAGGCAGGGGAAGCGGTGGCGGCGGGGGCAGTCCAGTGGCTCTATGCCAGGGAGCATTTGCCCCCGGCCTTCCTCGCGGGGCCGGGCTCTAGCAGGGGCCTGCTGCCGCTGGAGGCCTGGAAAAGGGAAGGGAGTGGGTCGAGGGGGCGGGAGCAAGGGGGTGCCCCCACCCCCGCCCCACGTACTGCTTTCCGGGAGGATTTCTGCAGGATGTCCCGTGCCAGCATGCTGAAGGCCTGAGGAGCGAGGGTGACAGTCAGCAGTGACCCCTCCCAGGGCTGGGGACCCCTCCCACCACAGGGAGAGGAGTCTCCGTGGCAATGGGGACAGCCCCCCCGCATCTGGGCCCCCCTCACCTCCTCCACGTTCACGCTGGACTTGGCACTGGTCTCAAAGAAGCGGATTCCATGCTCCTTTGCCAGCTGCAGGGACAAAGGGACCCCCAACCTTTTATCTGGGTGCCAGAAGAGGGAGGCCTAAGGCCCAGTGTCCCCCACCACATCGTGCTCCCCCCTACCTTCTCTGCCTCCTCGCGCTGCACTTTGCGCTTGCTCTCCATGTCACACTTGTTGCCGATCAGGAGACGCTCGACCCCTGCTGAGGCGTTCTGCAGGCAAGGGAGAAGGGGCACGACCCAACCCAGGACCCCCATGGCCCTGCTTGCTCACCTCTTGGATGCTCTTCCATGGCTCCCCCAGCCCCCTGCCCGCTCACCTCCTTGATGCTCTTCATCCAGTTTTGGATATTCTCAAAGGATTTTGCATCAGTGATGTCGTACACCAGGATGATGCCCTGCAAGGACATTGAGGTCAGCAGAGCAGGGACCCTCTGCCCCACCTTGGGGGTGTGTCTTGTCCTCAGACTCCCCCCCAGACCTGCCCCAGCCCTTTGAGGTGCTGCTGTCACTCCCCTGCCGTACCACAGCTCCACGGTAATAGGCTGTGGTGATGGTTTTGAAGCGCTCTTGTCCTGCTGTGTCCCTGTAGGGAGACAGAGCAAATGGGGTGAGGGTGGTTTAGCATGAAATGTGGGAGGGGGGGTCTCCAATTCCCCCCAACCCCCCCTCTACTCACCAGACCTGCAGCTTGATTTTCTTCCCATCGATGTCCACTGTCCGGATTTTGAAGTCGATCCCTGGGAAGGAAGGAGGCATGGATGGGGACGCTGAGGCTGCACTCGCACAGGGAAGGGATGCCATAAACTGCTCCACTCCCAGACGCAGACTCCAGCTTCCCAGTAACCATCTGGCATCCCGGGAAAGGGGAGGGGGAGCAAAGTCCAGGCCTGGCACTGGCTGCAGTTGGTGGGAGGGGGTCGCTGGGGTCCCCAAGCTGGCTAGCCATGGCATTCCTGCTGGATGGCATCACCCAGAATTGGCTGCTGGGGGCAGAGGAGCTGGATGGAGCTGCCAGACCCCCCCATCACGTCAACCAGCCCTGAAGGTGGGCAGAAACCCCCCAAAACCCCTTCATCTCTGCACCTCCTTTTCTGCTCGACCCTGTTTCAACAGACTGAAGTGGAGGAGGAGGAAAGGCTGGAGGGAGCAGGAGCCCCAAACGGGGTTCATGATCGTGGGGGGTAGTCCCCGGAGGCTGGACCCCCGGACAGAAAGATGATGGTGGGGCTCAGCCTGGTCCCCGGCCCAGCTGCCAAGTAGCATGTCCGTGCTGGAGCTTCTGGCCTGGGGCGGCTGCTCCGGGCGCAGGAAATGGCTTCGGCAGCGCGGTGCAAACTCAGGAGCAGGAGGCCGGGACGGTAAGCGCCGGGGTCCCGGTCCGTGGCGGCGGTGGGGCAGGACGAGCACCGAGCCGTGCCGCGGTATGACCGTGCCACGGCCCTGCAAGTCGCTCAGCCCCGCCGGTCACCGGGCAGGACGAGGCACGGAGCTGCCCCGCGGTGCAGCCACGTCCTCGGTGTCGCTCCCAGCGTCGTCCCCGTTCTCCCGCCGTCCTGCCGGGATGGCAGGCAGGGAAAAGAAGGGTGGCGAGCGATGGGAGCCGTCCTTGCCGCCTCACTTCTGGTCCGACCACCTCGGTGGGGGCCCGAGGGGAGGAGTGCAGAGGGGAGGCTCCGCTCCCGGGGTCGGGGCTCCCGGTGGAGGGTCCCGGGAAGGGGGAGTCCCCGGGAGTGCTGCTCACGCACCGATGGTAGAGATGTAGGTGCTGGTGAAGTTGTCTTCGGCGAAGCGGATGATGAGGCAGGTCTTGCCCACGCCGCTGTCCCCGATCAGCAGCAGCTTGAAGAGGTGGTCGTAGGCCTTGGCCATGGCCCCTCCGCCGCCACCGGGACCCGGCCCGGCCCGGCCCCGGTCCCGGCTTCGGACCGCCCCCACTACGGGCGGGGACTCGCTGTGAGCCCGGCCCCGCCGCCATGGGATCAGTCACGTCACGGTTCCCCGCGAGCATCTCACCGCCGGCGCCCAGCCCACGGCGGCGGCGCGACCTCACCAACATGGCCGCCTGCCCAAGCACAGCACCCCCCCCAAGGCGCGACCTTACCAACATGGCCGCCCCCCCACGACGGCGGCGCCAGGCAGCAGAACCTCACTTCCGCCCGTGCGGGAAACCCCGCAGCGGATATAGCTGCGCCTGCTTCCGCTCGGGCCCCTTTTCGGTCGCGTCTGCCTCAGCGCCAGCATGCCCGTGAGTGCGGCCTTCACCCTGGGTCCCGTCCCGCCGATCCCGGAGCCCACCGAGGCCCAGCGCCGCGTCACGGCGGGGAGGAGGGTTGGGAGAAGGGGGGCAGGCGTGGGCGAGTCCGGTTGACAGCCTGGCTGGGCCGTAATTGCCGCCATCTCCGGCGGGGGCCCTCAAGATGGCGGGCGAGGAGCTGGGTCCTGACCGCGCTTTTATCCCCGCAGCTGGCGAAGGATTTGCTGCACCCTTCCCCCGAGGAGGAGAAGAAGAAGCACAAGAAGAAGCGGCTGGTGCAGAGCCCCAACTCCTACTTCATGGACGTCAAATGCCCGGGTAGGGCCCTGGGCCGGTCCTGGCAAGAGGCGGGGGGAGCGCAGCGAGTCCCGGGGTCCCTCCCGCCCCTCCTCAGTGCTCTCCGCTTTGCCCATAGGTTGTTACAAGATCACGACGGTGTTCAGCCACGCTCAGACCGTCGTGTTGTGCGTGGGCTGCTCGACCGTGCTGTGTCAGCCCACGGGGGGCAAGGCGAGGCTGACAGAAGGTATGTAGCGGACCCGGGACGGGCAGCTGGGGGACGGCTTATGGGGCCCGTTATTCCTCGGGGAGCTCCGGGAGCGGTCTGGGAACCCGAGATGGTGCAGATGCGAATTCCGTGGTCTGGAAGTCGAAAAGCCCCTGGGTTATGGGCGGGTTGGGAACGAGGCTGGGCAAGGCAGAGCTAAAGCGGCTGGGCTTGGGCTGGAGAGGCGGAAGCGGCGGCAGGGAGGCAGTGCGGGGCCGCGGCCGCCCCTGACCGCCCGGATTCTGTTCTCTCCCTTCTCAGGTTGCTCCTTCAGGCGAAAGCAGCATTAGGGAGTGGGGATGGCTGTGACTGCAGGCCCGAGCAGGGGCTGCCCCCCCCGAGCCGCGCCGTGCGACCCAGCAGGGCTGCTTACAGGGCTGCCCGCGGATGCGACTCTGGCGCTGCCCCTGCGGCCTCCCCGCGGCGCTGTCAATAAATTTTGGATAAAATACCGGCAAATGAGTGTGACTTTGGTGCTGCAGCTGCCCGGGGCGGGGCACGGCTTGGCAGCGGTGGAAGTGGTCACTTAACCTTCGAGATGGGCAAAATCGCTGCAATGAGTCAGGCCTGCAAAAAACCCTCCCCGGCTGTGCCGGAGGCACTCCTGCAGGAGTTTAAATCCCACCACTCCTGACCCCTTCAGCCCAGCGCCCACTCGGCTTTTTCGGTGCTTTCCACTTTTTTCGGATTTGTTTTTTTTCTTACAAAAGTTAAGTTACGGGAGGGGGCTCAGCGCAGGGGGCCGGGCTCGGCGCTGGGCAGGGTGTGCAGGACTTCGTCCAGCAGCTGCAGGGCTCGGTGCAAGTGTACCTCAATCCAGCACGGGGTGTGCTTGATGCTCTGCCGGGGGTAGTCTGGCCCCCAGCCCTTGACGAAGCTGAGCCTCAGGATGCACAAACGCCGCAGGTCGTCCACGCCGATGCCTGCTGCTGCCGACAGCCCTACGGGGGGGAAGTGGATGAGCTGGGGGGGATGTCCTTGTGGCCACGAGGGGCTCCCAGCTCCGTGCCAGGCGTCGGCGTCACTCACCCACAGCCGGAGCGATGCCTCCTACCGAGCCGGGCCCCGGGATGTTGCCGGCAACGGCGGCGGCTTGAGCGGCGGCGGCAGCCTGGGCAGTGGCCGCCTGTTGCTGCATCTGCCGGTGGCACTGCCGCAGGTCAAAGACCTGGGAATGAGTGAGGAAGAGCCCTGAGGGGGCTGCACCTCCTGGGGACCCCCTTCAGCGTGGGGATTCCTCCAGCCCTGGGGTCCTTCCAGTGCCCCCTAGCATGGGCGACCTGCGGCTCCCTCCATCCTTCAGCTCCCTCCTAGGGCTGTGGAGTGCCCTCCCTGCGTGCCCCTCGGGACACCTCACCTTGATGTATGCCCCGGGGTAGATCTTGTGGACGGCGTCGCCAGGGGCCCTGCCAGCCTGGCGGTCTAGGTAGAAGCTCTGGACGAAGAGTGCGTGGGCGCTGCGGCAGCGCAGCCAGACATCGCCCTCGCCTCGGCACTGCAGCTGCACCCCCTTCCCGATGTGCAGCCTGGCACAGACAGCAGCACTGACACCCCCTGGAGCCCTGTGCCCACCCTGCCCCACATTTCCTCATTTCCTTCCCACTCCCCCACCCCTGCATTCCCCTTATGCCCCTTTTCCATCAGTTTGCCCCCTTGATGCCCCAGCCTGCCCCTGTGCCCCCTCTTTTCCCTGCTAGACATCCCCTCTGTGCCCCTCCATCTCCCTCTCCTGCCCCACACCTCACCCTTCCCATGGTTCCCTTTTTCCCCACCACTGCCTCTCCCTCCCCCACCCCTGCCCCCAGCCCCACCGTGCCCTCTCGCTGGCGCTGGTGCGGTGCACGTTGGAGAGCTGCCCCAGGCAGAATCGAGCCCCCCCCGAGGGGTCCACGTAGCCATCCACGATGACCGCAGGGCAGCTGGAGGGCACCTTGAAGGTCTCCCCCACCTGCACGTCCATCTCAAAGTAGGCGATGGAGCACCAGAACTCCGGCCCTGGGGGTGGCACACGGGCAGGGAGGGGTTCAGAGCACCCAGGGCTCGAGGAGGAGGTGGCAGCTGGGAGGAGGGTGGGGAGGGGGCACTCACCGGGGTGGGTGGACACTGGCTGCTGGTAGGGTGCATAGTGCTGCTGTGGGGGCCCTGGGACGGGACAGAAATAAGTCAGCATTTGGTGGGGTCTTGCAGACGACCTCCCCCCCCCCCCCCCCGACTTACAGTAGTGGTTGGGGTGGTGCAGTGGGGACCGTGGGTGGCCCTGGGTGCTGGGAGGTGCTGTGGGGGTTGGCTGTGGCTCAGTGTAGATTCCTGCTCTGGTCCAGCTCACTGCAGAATGTGGGGCAGGAGAAAGGGTGGCCAGGGTGGGGGCGTCCCCACAGGGGACCCCCCCAACTCAGCTGCGGTCAAGGAGTGTCCCCAGTACTGTACTCACTGTGGCAGGGGGGTTTGGGGCAGCCGTTCTGCGGGGAGGGCTGTGCCGGGGCTGGTGTGGAGCAGGCGACCTGCAGCAACCTCTCGCCGTGGGGCAGCGGCGGCAGGGAGCCACCAGGAGCCACTGGGGGGGGGCAGGGTGACACCCTCAGGCGGCAGGGAGCCACCCGGGGGGCCACAGCGTGACGCCCCCAGGTGGCAAGGAGCCACTGGGGAGAGGGGGGGCACAGAGTGATGCTGCCAAACCCTTCCTCGAGGGCATGGGGGTGATTTAACAGCAGGGGGGACACTCACCTGGGGGTGCCATGGGCAGCGTGGGGCAGAAGCTGGTAGGCACATGGGGGCACTTGGGCAGCTGCAGGGGGGGCAGCTGCTGTTGGTAACCCTCGGTGGGGGGCAGGCATGGAGCCCCTTTGCCGCCCTGCTCCCGGCCGGGCGTCATCTCCATCTGCACACAGTCATGGACAAACTCCTCCTTCACCAGGCGCGGGGGGGACACTGGGCGAGGGGGGACCACACACACCGGAGACCATGGGGGACACGGGGACCCGCTGCCGGGGGGGGACGCTGGCTCTGGGGGTGCTCCCAGCCGGCCCCGCGCCAGGGTCTCACCTGTGCTTGAGATGCTCAAACCTGCCAGGGAGCACATGGAGGGAGGGTGAGGGGAGTTAGGAGTGCTAGGGATGGGAGTGGGTGCTGGGGGTGCAGTGGGGCAGCTCCGGGGGGGAGGGCTCTCACCGGCGGCGGGGGCCAGGACGCGCTCGTAGTGGTAGGGGTTGACGCAGACAGTGTCCTGCTTCAGGTGGAAGGCGAAGCGGCAGAACCCTGCCGGCCGCAGCTCGCTCTTGTGCAGGTCCGGCCAGCGCCACAGCCTCGCGTAGATGACGTGGGGAAAGCCTTTCCTGCCAGCCACCTGGGGGGCACCGTGGCACGGGGTGGGTGGAAAGGCAGCTCTAAGGTCATGCAGTTCAGCCTCGACCCAGCACTGCCAGGGCACTGCCAACCCATGGCCCTCAGCACCACAGCTCCAGGGCGTGCAAACCCTCCCAGGGATGGGGACTCCAGCACTGCCCTGAGCAGCTTGTGCCAGGCTTGGACAAGCCCCAAGGGGCAGAAATTGTTCCTCGTGGCCAACCTGAACCTGTCCTGGGGCATACTGAGGCCATTTCCTGCTCTCCCATCACTTGGTCCCTTGGGAACAGCCCAACCCCACCTGTCTCCAGACTCCTCTCAGGGAGATGCAGAGCCCTAGGAGGTCTCCCTTCAGCCTCCTCTGCTCCAGCCTCACCACCCCCAGCTTCCTCAGCTGCTCCCCCCACCAGCCCTTCAGACCGTTCCCCACCTTCCTTGCCCTTCTCTGCCCCTGCTCCAGCTCCTCAGTGTCCTTCTAGGACTGAGGAGCCCAACCCTGACGTCAGGATTCAAGGTGTGGCTTCCTCAGTGCCCAGCCCAGGACAATCCTTGCCCTGGTCCTGCTGGCCGCAGGGGACAAGCTGGGTGCGCAAGGATGCTCCTCAGCCCCAACCCGCCGCCCAGGCTGACAACACGCAGCTGGGACGCAGGACTCCTGCCCCCACCAGAGCTGTGTCTGGCAGCATGCCAGGACCCTGCAGCAGCAGAGGGGTCCCCGCCTGCACCACCCTGGCTTCAGACACAACAACCCCCCCGCGGCTCCCCCAGCCCCGCTGCAGGCTGCCAGACAGTGACTCATCGCAGGGGGGGGGGGACGGACGAGCCGCGAGGGATGCCAGGACCAGGGGTTGGGCTTGTGGGCAGGGGGCAACGCTGCCTGCAGCTGCTCCTGCCTGGACGCCTCTGCCTGGGTGTAGGGGCACAGCTCTGCTTGTCCCTGTCCATGAGCCAGCCTGTCCCTGTGTCAGCCGCGGCTGCAGGTGGGTGGGCACAAGCTCAGACACTGAAGTCAGTGTGGCTGCAAGCCCAGAGCAGCAGGCTCGCCGTGGCGGGGATGCCCCTGTGCGCCCCTCCCTGGGAGAGTCCTCTCCACTGAGCCCCTCGACACAAGGATGCCAACTCGGGGAGTGCTGCAGGGGTCCAGGAGGTCGGGGCGGGATGGAGAAGTCTTGAGGCACCAGGACATCTGGGTCCTGCCAGCTCAGGGAGGACTGGGGTCTCGGGGGGCATGGGGCACTCCCGGCGCCCAGGCTCCCCGGCTCGGGGAGGGCTGCGGGGGCGCAGCCGAGTCTCCCCGGGCGCTGGGTACCTGCAGCCGCCCGTCCAGGGTGCGCTGGATGGTGACGCACTTGCTCGGGTGGGCTCCGCTGGTGGTGACGGCAGCGAGCAGCGACTCGAGCTCGTCCCTCCGCTCCTTCAGCTTCTTGACCAGGCTCTCGATGGCTCTCTTGGCGAAGGTCTCGTTCTCCCCGCCCTGCCGGTGGCACATCAGGCTGTGCACGATGCTCAGGCAGGCGTCGGTGCCGGCGGGCGCGCCGAGGGACATGGCGCCGCTCCCCTGCAAGGCAAGGCACGGCACGGCCCTGCCAGTCACCCCCGCCGCAGGGGCTTTGCTGTCCCCGCTGCCCGCGCCTGCACGGCCGCCCTGGCACGGGGGCACCGAGATGGGAGCCAAGCGCCCTGCAGGGTTGCCTCACGGGCAAGACACGGGGTGATGGGTGCCGGTGAGAGAGGACGCAGTCCCTGCGTGGCACCGTGGACGTGGCAGCCCAGATGGCAGGCGAGGAGGACGCGGGACAAAGCCGTTCTGTCACGTCGAAGGGGTGTCCAGGAGGACGCCTGCGCTCCACAGGGAAGAGCCACAGGGACTCGGCGGGGGTCCCTAGCTCCCTGCGCTCCTTGGCTCCCACACTCCTGCGGGGACGCCGTCAGTGTCACAGCAGCAGCCTGGCACGGGGCAAGGGTGGCTGCGTGCGTGGGAGCCAGGGCGAGTGACAGAGGGACACGCGGTCCGCGGCGCTGCCTGTCCCAGCATCTCTCACCGCTGGCTCTGGGGCCAGACTAAACACAGCCCCAGCCTGGCGCCGCTCCTTAACCCCTCGCTGGCTGCTGGGCTACTCCTTTCCTGCCTCCCCTGCCAGATCCAGCCCACACCGAGAGCCGCAGGCAGGGCACAGCGCCGGGGGGAGGGCACCCCGTGAGCAGCGATTCCCCTTCCCCAGGCGTGGCCGTTCCCGGGGCGCTCTGGTGAGCGATGCTGCAGTGGGGTCGGGGCCCTGCTTCTCTGCGGTGGTGGCTGCCAAGGCTGCAGGGACTGAGAAGAGCCCTGAGCTGGTGGCAGACACAACAACCTGCCTTCCCTGCTTCTTATCCGTGGGATGGGACCCTGGTGTCCTGCCAGCACCCTGCCTGCCTGGCCCCCCTCCCTGCACCGGCACAGGGCCTTGAGACACCCCCTCCACCCCGGCCCTTGCCAAGCTCCTCCAGCTTGAGAGGAGCCAGATGCTGTTTGCCTTGTGATGCTGAAGGGACCCCGTGGAGCCCCCCACAACTGAGCACCCCATCAGGGTATGGGGTGCACCCCGTGGGTGCTAATGAAATCTGGAGCACTTGTGCCAGGGCTGCCCCAATGCCACACTGCTGCCGGCTCTCTGCCAGCCTTCTCCGTCCCCAGAGCCCTGCCGGCCTGGCACACCCTGCCTCAGGGTTTAGTCTTGAGGCCAAAAGAGGTGAAAAAAGGCATCAGGGCGAGCAGGAGCTCTGTGGGATCACCCTGCCCCAGTGGCTGGACCCCAAGGCTGATGCCAGCTGCTCCAGGAAAGAGTCCAAGGGCCAGAGCCGTCTCCAAGCCCACTCCAAAACAGCCCGGTCTGGTCTGAGGGAAACTGGGGTGAATGACGGTTAGAAATGGCTTTATGCCAGCTCCAGCTGCTGGAGCTGTGTCCATGGTGTGGCACCATGGGCACAGCAGACCCAAAAAGCCCCTCCTGCCCCAGCGCCGGAGGGGCAGAGGAGTGAGGAGATTACAGATGGGAAGTGACACTTCCATGGAGTCTTTTGTCCCACGAGGCAACCTGGCTGGGGGCTTTTTGTCAACCTGTCAGGGCAGCGTGGGGCTGGCATCGAGCTCTCTCCTTCTCACCCGACAGAAACCCCTCACTGGTCCCATGGCATGAGCCCCACAGCCGGAGCCAGCCCTGTCCCCCGGCGCAGGAGGAGTACGAGCAGCATGGAGCCGGGGGACACACACCATTTGCCGGACTCAGACCTCCAGTCTAATCTGCTCGGCTCCAGGGCCACTAACTTCGCTCCCAGATACTCTCAAGGGCGGGGACAAAGAGACCAGCGGGTGCCTGGGTGGGGACTCCGCTGCTGCCCGCTGCCGCCCACGGCCCAGCTCCCCCGGCTGCGACAGGAGGACGCTCCCCGAACTTGGCCCTCGGTTTATGGGGGGGAGCCCAGGGGCTCGGGGAGGGACGCGGGAGGGATGTCCTGGGAACGCGGGTGCCAGCGGACAGTCCCCACCGCACTCCCGCTGCCAGGCATGCTTCGTGGGCACGGACCGACCTCCGCCCTCGGGCTGCCCACAGGGAACCGCGGCCGTGCCTCTCTGTGGGGCAGCGCCGGAGGAGATTTTGGGCTCCCGGTGGGAGGAAAGCGGGGAGAGGGACTGCTGGGGCGGATGGGGATCCCTGTGCCCTCCTGCCCGGCTCTGGCCCACCCGTGCCCCCAGGTTAATGGGAAAAGCTGCGCTGAGAGCAGGGGCTGCGGGCCAGGAAGGTTGGGAACAGGGCTCTGAGGAGGGGACAGCACAGGGAGGCGAGGGGCTGGGTGCAGCGCTCGGAAAGGGGGACACGAGTGGGGTACGTGGAGAGCATGCACCGGGGATGGGATGGGCACTCACCTCCGCCGCCCCGCTGCTCACTCGGGGCCCGGCTCCCGCCGCACCGCCCCGGGCCCGTCCCCGCCGCACCGCCCCCGCCGGTCCCCGCCCGCCGCCACTTGGTCACTACAACAACAAAAGGCGAACCGAGGCGCGTGAGACGCTGGCGCGCCGCAGCCAATGGCAGGCAGCGTCACAGCCCGCGGCGGCGCGCCAGCCAATCGGAGCCGCGCTTTCATGGCGGGGGCGGGGCGCCGGCCTGCCCCAGACGGATCCATCTCCGTGGCGCCCGCCCGAGCCGGGGCCGAGCCGCGGCCGCTGCCCGCCCCGCGGGACCTCGCTTTTCCCGAGAAATCCTTTCCTGCCGCCGAGGACTTTCCAGGGGCGCTGGCCAGGGAGGGTAGCAGGAGCTGGTGGAGGGACCGGGGCCGCAGACCCTGCACCCTCAGCCTTTGTACGGGTCCTAAAAACGCAGACTTTGAAGTTAAAAATGCCAAGAAAGCAGGCGGAGCCCAGTTCGGTTCAGCATCATCTCTCCTTTGTTACAACAAACCAGAAATACAAGATTCCATTGAAACTGGAACAGTCACAGAATGCTCGAACTTAAAAAAACAGGAGGTGGGGAGGCTGGAGCTGGCCTGGCACCGGGAGAGGGTGCAGCAGGCTGCCCCACGGGACACAGGTTCGGTGACAGCAACAGAGGAGTTTTGGACTCCACACTGGGTTAAAAATCAGTGTCACCAGGCTGCCGGCGGGGTGGCTCCGACTCCACGTTCCTGCTTGCTTTGAATAAACACTTCCCTTGCAACACACAAACCACTGGTGCCAACTGCTACAGCAACGCTAAAGAAAGCCAAACTTCATCTAAAAAACAACGAAAATAGCTCAAAAAAACCCCAGCAAGCTGTTAAGAGCTTGCCCTGGGCTCTGGCCACCAGAGGAGGATGCTTGGGTGGGAAACAGAAGAGCTGGTGTCAAATGAAGTGGTTTGGGTGTCCAGAGCGAAACCAGAACCTAGCTGCTTTGCTGGGAGGATTTCTGCCTCAGGAGGAGTTGAAGGGAAACCCAGGTGCGAGCTCAACCCCGCTGGTGACACGTGGGGACAAAGTGGACTCCCCAAAGGCACCCCCCCGAGCTGGAGAGGCACAGGAATGGGTGATCCCAGCACCAAGGAGGGCTTGGCTGTGGGCAGAGGTGGAGGCTAGGGGGTCATGGCCATGGGTTTGGCACCTGGGAGAGTGTGAGTGACACAAAATGCTTAAAAAAAAAAAATCTCCAAAAAAGGGGTTTGATAGGGCAGGAAGTATCAAAACTCGAGAGGAGCAGGCTGAAGGTCGGGTGTGGAGGGCAGGACCACTCCCGGTGCCCACGGGTCCTTCTGGTGTCACTGGGGTTGTTTGTAGCTTCTGGGCAGCGCTGCCACACTCGGCTCAGCCACAAGTCTCTGGGCCTCCAGCCTCAGTCATTGGTCTCTGGGTCTGTCTGTGCCATGTAGGCGTCCAGCTCGGCGTCCAAGTGCCCCTTGGTCTTGGACATGTAGGCGTCCAGCTGGTTGTCCAGCTGCTCCTTGGTCAGGGCAGGCCGCGCCGAGCCTCGCCCCCGGCCCCGGCCTCTGCCGCGACCTCCGAAGCCGCCCCGGCCCCGGCCAGCCATGCCACGACCTTGCAGTGAGACAAGAGGGGAGTTACAGGACTGGCACCTGCTGGGGCTGGCAGAGCCTGGATGATACAGCAGACATGGGCAGCACCTCCACCAGGCAGCCCTGGAGCAGCTCCTCAGGCTGAGGTTTGATCCACAACCAGGAGCTCCTCCTGCTCCCACCCCTCCACGTTGTGTCCTTCAGCCCTGAGATCCTGCACCCCTCTGGGTCACTACCATCCATGACCAGCACAGGATGGACCTGTGCAAGTGTCCAGCCTGAAGAACAGGAGGCCAAAAGGAGACCTCATGGGTCTCTACAGCAACTTGAAAGGAGGCTGGAGCCAGGTGGGGGTTGGGCTCTTCTGCCATAGAACACAGGAGAGGAAGAGAGGCAACAGCCTCAAGCTACTGCAGGACACGTTCTGGTTGGCCATGAGGAACAATTTCTGCCCCTTTGAGAGTTGTCCAGGCCTGGCCCAGGCTAGCTGGGGCAGGGGTGCAGTCCCCATGCCTGGAGGGGTTTGCATGTCCTGTAGGCCATGGGTTGGTGCTGGACAGTCACATCGGGTAAGGGCTGGACTCGACTCTAAAGTTTCCAGACCAAACAATTCCAGGATCCTATAAAAATGTTTCCTGCTCCAAGATCCAGTCTGCTGCGAGCTTCTGAGCCTGCTTCAGGGTCAGCTCCCCAGAAGGCCCTGCCCAGCAGCTCCTGGCCCTCAGGCCACGACACAGAGCTAAAGCCCAGAGCCCTCTGGCTGATGTTCTGCCTAAATATCTGGATGAAACACTGACACGCCCCCCCCCCCCCCCCCCCCCCCCCCCCGTCTCCTGCATTTCCTCTCTCTCACCACTGCTGCTCTGAGTTGTGGTGGAAAACAGAGTTCCTGGAGCCAGGATTTGAGTCACTTTCAGACTTGGAATCTCTGGGGCCTTTCCAGGCCTTGGGCTCTCTCCTCTGGCCACTTCTGCTCCCCACTTGC
Organism: Pogoniulus pusillus; assembly: GCF_015220805.1. Lineage (NCBI taxonomy): Eukaryota > Metazoa > Chordata > Aves > Piciformes > Lybiidae > Pogoniulus > Pogoniulus pusillus. The sequence continues at coordinate 686,366 of NC_087306.1, read as the reverse complement.
AGAGCCCAACTTGCTGGAGCAGGGCCAGAGGAGGCCACAGCAGTGCTGGCAGAGCTTTGCTGTGAGGCAAGGCTAGGAGGGTTGGGGGTGCACAGCCTGGAGAGGAGAAGGCTCCAGAGGGAGAGCTTCCAGTGCCAAGAAGCAAGCTGGGGACAGTTTGGAGCAGGGCCTGTGGTGGCAGGACAAAGGAGGATGGTTTGGAACTGCCAGAGGGAGACTGGGAGTGCAGAGGAGAAATTGGTGCTGCTGAAAGTGGGGAGAGCCTGGTCTAGAGCGCCCAGGGAGGTGGGAGATGCCCGATGGCTGGCACCATCCCAGGCCAGGCTGGGGCTGTCCCTGCTGACTGCACAGAATGAACTGGGGCTCACTCTTCCTTATTCAGCAGCTCACACTAACCTCTGCCACCGAGCCCGCCACGGCCCATGGCTCCTCTGCCCAGGCCACCTCTTCCAGGGCCACCACGTCCTCGGATGCCACCTCTCCTCAGGCCCATTCTCGGGGACAGGCCTCGTCCCCCACGGAGTAGGCTCTGACCTGCAACACACAAAAGGAAATCCCAGCAGGATCAGTCTTCAGACCAAGCGATCTCAGCAGGTGATGTCGCGGCCAGCACCTGGCCAGGCACTGACCTCTGAGTGGGAGTCCTCCTCGCAGCAGAGCTCTGGCCCCACGGCCTCCACGCATGGCTCCGCGGGGCAGACCTCTCTGCCCCATGGGCAGGCCCCTGCTCCCCATGGCCCCACGCACCAGGGCCCCTGCGGGCCGGCCCAGCCGTGCCTGGATGTTGCTCTTCCCGAGGCGCTGCTTCAAGCTCTTCTGGAATGAAGGCGGAGAGAGGACAAAGTCATGCAGCCACCTGGGCTCTGCAAGGCCACTGCCACCACCTGGCAAGCCCAGGTGGTGTCCTGCCTCGGTGCTCTCACCAGACCCCACTGGCATCTCTGCAGGAGGCAGCCTCCAAGGAAATCTGCTCTGGGAGGGTTTGTGAAGGTGGGACAGAGGCAGAGACCTCTCCTGGCACTGCCTGAACAGGAAGCAGCAAGCTGGCAGAGTTGGGAGCTGCTTCTCCAGCCCAAATCAAAGCAGGCAGTTCCCTCATCCCCTGTGCTGGAAGGTGCCAGTCCAAGCAAACCAAGCACTGCTCTGTCATGGCACCAACCCCACCCACACCCTCCTGACCCATCTTCCTCTTCACCTGCCCACCCCCATCCTCACCTACCCCTGCAGAGCAGGTGACACCTGTCTGGCCATCACCACTCCCATCAGCCTGCTGCCCCATGCCAGCTCGGCTTCCACCAGCTAGGCAAAGCAGCAGCCTGCTAGGGCTGCCTTCCTTTGAGAGCTGCAGCCCTGGGGTGTCCTATGGCAGAGCTGCAGCAGGGGTGGCTGCACTGCTGCTGAAGCAGCAGCTGATCACCAATGACATCCCAGCACCAGGATCACACACTAGGCCTGGCCTGGTATCCAAAGGCAGTTTCTGTAGGCACCACTGAAACCTACAAGCAGACAAGGTGCAGCAGTCCTGTCCCAAGCTCTTGGACCTGAGAAGGCAGAGGGGCATCAGCAGGCACAAGGGCTGCATTTTTATGACCAGTTCCAAGAGCTGAGGTCCTCCCTTGCCTGCCTGTCCCAAGCCTGTGGCCAGCTCAGTTGGTTCCTCTAGAGCACAGAGCTCAGCCCAGCAGCCACAGGCTCTGAAGCCTCTCCTCCCACCGGCAGACAGAGGTCTCCTTCAAGATCCAGCTGTTCCTCACCAGGAGGGGCAGACAGAGGCAGCCTCTGTCAAACTAGAGCCAGACTGGGGAATCATAGAATCAGCCAGGTTGGAAGAGACCTCCAAGATCATCCAGTCCAACCTATCACCCAGCCCTAACCAATCAACTAGACCATGGCACCAAGTGCCTCATCCAGTCTTTTCTTGAAGACCCCCAGGGACAGTGCCTCCACCACCTCCCTGGGCAGCCCATTCCAATGGGAAATCACTCTCTCTGTGAAGAACTTCTTCCTAATATCCAGCCTATACCTACCCTGACACAACTTGAGACTGTGTCCCCTTGTTCTATTGCTGGTTGCCTGGGAGAAGAGGCCACCCCCTACCTGGCTACAATGCCCCTTCAGGTAGTTGTAGACAGTAATAAGATCACCCCTGAGCCTCCTCTTCTCCAGGCTAACCAGGCCCAGCTCCCTCAACCTCTCCTCATAGGATTTGTGCTCCAGGCCCCTCACCAGCTTTGTTGCCCTTCTCTGGATATGTTCCAGCACCTCAACATCTTTCTTGAATTGAGGGGCCCAGAACTGGACACAGTACTCAAGGTGTGGCCTGACCAGTGCTGAGTACAGGGGAAGAATAACCTCCCTTGTCCTACTGGCCACACTGTTCCTGATGCAGGCCAGGATGCCATTGGCTCTCTTGGCCACCTGGGCACACTGCTGGCTCATCTTCAGCTTACTATCTATCAGTACCCCCAGGTCCCTTTCCTCCTGGCTGCTCTCCAGCCACTCAGTCCCCATCCTATAGCGCTGCTTGGGGTTGTTGTGGCCAAAGTGCAGAACCCTGCACTTGGCCTTGTTAAATCTCATCCCATTGGCCTCTGCCCACCCATCCAGCCTGTCCAGGTCCCTCTGCAGGGCTCTCCTACCTTCCAACAGATCCACAGCTGCTCCTAGCTTGGTGTCATCTGCAAACTTACTGATGCTGGACTCAATGCCCTCGTCCAGATCATCAATAAAGATACTGAACAGGACTGGGCCCAGTACTGATCCTTGGGGAAATGCTTTTGGTGAGGCTAACCTCTGTGCCCTGAGTTGCAGAGGATGCAAAGCAGCTCCAGGACCCTCACACCAGTAGTGGTGAACCAGCAGCGGTGAACCAGCAGCAACCCTCACCACAGCCAGCAAGGTCAGAACAGCTTTCCAACCACCCTCAAAGGCCCCTCCATGCCAGCAGCCCCTGGTACCACACCTATGGGCTGCACAAGAACAAATAAGCCCAAGAGCCAAGCCAAGGCTCCTTCCTCCCTGCTCCTGTGGCACCTCCACTCAGCAAGCAAAGCTACTCACCCTCAGTGCAGCTCCCCCTACCACTTGTCCAAGCCTTAGTCTCCCTTTTTCAAGCAGAAAACAATTCTGCCTCCTCTGCAGAGCTTTTGTTTACCAGCTCTGCAGGGCCCAGCCGGCACCACAGCCCCAAGAGCTCCTCAAGAGCAGCTGCATTCCTGTTTCGGGCCAGGTTCAAACATCCCAGCCACGTAGAGCACAGCTCTGCTAGGAGGCAACCAGAGCCTTCTCCCAGTGTGTGGCACCGTGGGAGCTGCCACCCCCAGCTCTTGGTTTGTGCCCTGCACAAACGTTTCACTTCATGTCACCAGCCCCACAAACAGACCTCGGAACAGCTCTTCTGCAAGTCCAGACCCACGGAGGAGCAGCAGCAATGCTGAAGAGAAGCCAAACCCAGGCATGGCTGCTGGGATCCTCTGCTCTGCTGACAGAAGAGGTTTGAGTGACACCAGAGAGCTCAGGGCTGCGGCATGAACAGGATAAACTAAGCAGAATGCAGCAGAGACCCTGACCCTTGGCCTGAATTCCAGCACAGCATGGGTTTGCTCCTCTTAGCCAGAGGCTACCAGGGCAGTGCAGCAAGTGAGGGTAGAGTTGTGAACGGGACCAACCAGATCTAGGCACTGGAGACACGGAGCAGGTCACAGGAGGCCATGCAGATGATCCAAGGGCTGGATCCAGCCCAACAGCTCCATGGTTCTCTATCCCGGGAGCCCCTGGCTCCGCTCACGCCACGCTCTCACCTGCTTGAGCTTCAGAGCAGCCTGCACAGAGGGTCTGTTCTCCATCTGCTGGGCCAGTCTTCTGTTTCTGGCACTGGCCAGCTGCTGCTGCTGCTGCATGGTGGCCCGAATGTTGACTGGCATCGGCTGTTTGTTCTTCAGCATGTTAGTGAAGCTTCAAGGTCGAATAAAATGGGGGATTCAGTACAGCTTTATTACACAATTATGGCATTTCATGTTCTCAAGACTGGATCTCCAGATCCCAGGAACCTTATGTAAGGAGTGGTACTTAAGGCACGTCCTATGGGATCATTCCTTGTTTTCCACAAGTGTGCAAGAACTGGAAACTCAGAAATGACGTTGGATTATTAATTCAGGAGTGATAAAAGCTGCAGGTTACTGAGAAATGGCAGAGGGATGGAAACCAAGCAGTAAGCAGAGATGGTTGTGACAGATGGCAGAGGGCATCACAGAGAACAGGAAGCAATCTTAAGTCTGACAGCAAGAACAAAATTAACCCCAAATGCCTTAGAACAAGGTTCAGAACTCCCTGCCAGAAGGTAGCTTTGCGGGAGACAGTGCTCTGGGAGCAAGTCAGCCTGTCTCTGCTGCACCACAGGCCTGGTGCCCTAAGAAATGCCACCACCAGACTCCTAACACATTTTACCTGCCAACTCCTCTGGTGCACAAGGAATCTTCTGGCCAACAGCTACAGAGGAGCAGAAGATCCAGCACCATGTTAAGCCCACTGAGCAGAGCCTCAGCTGCTTCTTACTGGGCCTGGGGAACTACACAAACTGCAATGGACTCACTAGAGTGGAAGAGGCCAATGTGGGGCTCCCTGCACTCTGAGCACCAAAAAGGGAGAAGAGAGGCAAGAGAGGCTGGGGGGAGACCTTCTGGCTCTCTACAACTTCCTGAAAGGAGGCTGGAGCCAGGTGGGGGTTGAGCTCTTCTTCCAAAGAAGAAGGGACAGGAGAATGAAATGGCCTCAAGCTGCCCCTGAGGAGGTTTAGATGGGACATGAGGAACAATTTCTGCCCCAAGAGAATTGTCCAGGCCTGGCTCAGGTTAGCAGTGGAGTCCTCATCCCTGAAGGGGTCTGCAAGCTGTGGAGATGTGGTACTGAGAGCCACGGCTTGGCGGTGTCCTGGCAGTGCTGGGTTAGGGCTGAATTCCATGACCTTAAAGGTCTTTTCCAGCCAAAGCAATTCCATGACTCACTGCAGCTCTTGCTGGAGCAGACTCTGCTCCCCTTATCCCTGTTCCAACGATCCCAATTCCACCTAGCCCAGGAGCAGTTAGTAAGGAGGTGGGACACAAGCACAGCATCACCATCACAGCAGCAAGGGAGAACAGAGAACACTCAAGCAGGAGGGACACAGAGAAACTGAGGAGACTGAGAGATGGGTATGGAGCAAAGCATTTGCCTCTTACAAGGCCCACAGCACTGTTACAGGGCCTTTGGGCTCCTCTGAGGGCCTGCTGCATGCCTCTTACAGGCCAGACCCTAGTGCCCGTGGGTCTGCCTCGGACGAAGCAGCAGAGCCGCCGCAGCCCGGAACGCGCGACCGGGGCCACGTTACAACGTGTGCAAGAGACAGGGAGGGTGTCAGGTCTGGCTCTCCTTGTTAAACCAAAGCCCACCAGATTTATGTGTCGAGTAGCTTAGTGTTAACTGCCAGGGAGAAATCTCTCCACAAATCTTTGCCCTTTTAACCTGGAGCACCACATTTGTCTGCGGTTTCAGACAGAGGCACATGGCCACCTGCTCGCTTTAGTGAGGTTAAAAGAGGGCAGAAACCACGCAGGGTTTTATTTGGACACCAGAGTGCTAATTAGAGTGGAAAACCGAAAAATTAAAAAAAAATCTTATGAGCTCTGAAGCTGCTGTTGGCTTCCTCACCGCTCGTTCAGAGACATCTTGGTGGTGCTCTTTAGCACAACCTTCGGTGCTGACTGTGCAGCCATCTTCAGATCAAGAGAATCTGCAAGACACAAGAAGCAGATTTCACAAACCGTACCCAGACCTCCCTCAGCTGAACACTTAAAGTCTCCAATTCTGTCTCCTTTGCTGGAAGGAATCAAGCAGAGGGCAGCTAAAAACTACTGCAGTCGTGATTGCCGTGGTACGGCAGTAATAAACCAGCAAGTTGTGTCCATTCGCCCCTCAGCCTCTCTAGAAAGCGAAAACTTTCATCATCGCCACTAAAGCCACAGCAGCAGCCAAGAGAGCCCAAACGTCCTGCTCGAGAGCATCTAATGCCACTGCCACACTGCCCAGGCCTCTCCTACCAACCAGACGGAGCCCACGATTCATCAGTTCCGGCAACAGAGCGCCAGATTCACTTCACACAAGTGGCTCCCACACTAGAACACATGAGAGGCTTAGGGCTGTCCCCTCCTGTACAGCAGCAGCTCCTGAGGCTGCTTCTCAGCCTCCCGATGCCTAACTCGGGAACCTGCCACATTCCTCGAGAGAGGGATTTAAACCCAGCTGCTACCGACCATTGGAGCACAGCCCAGGCCCGAGTGCCTAAGCAGTTATGAATGCGACCGAAATGTGCTTAAGCTCAACCCCAAGGACCATGCGGATCGATTCCCTTACTCTCCTACCTAATTCAGTGCTCAGGGGACGGCGGCAAAGCACTTCGGCTCCCAATACCTTGAGCTAATAGTTGTCTTTACAGTCTAGCAGGCAGAACCTGAGCCAACAGGCATCCGCACGCCATTTCTGAGCATTAAAAAGGTTTTTGAAACCACTTTTCCTTAACAACAGCCTCTCCACAACCCCGCCACGCAGCGCGGCGGCAGCCCGGGCACCACCGCCCGAGAACGGCCGGAAGACGAGGCCTGCCCGAGGCCGTCGATCCAGGATTGAAGCTGAGAGAGGGGAAGAAAATGCGCCGCTGTCTGCGTGAAGCCGCGGCACGATCAAACACCGCACGCCCCCTCCCCAGAAGGGCCAACACCGACCCTACGGCCACAGGTGAGGCCTCCGCGGCCTCCAGAGCGGCTTCCCGGCCGCCCTCCCAGCCATAGCTAACGGCTACTCACCGAAGCAGACGATCGCCAGGTCTCCGGTGGGGCGGGCGGGCCGGCGGGTGCCGCGGGGTACTGGGCTGTCTCCGGCGCCCTCCGCCCGCTCCCGCCACGACCAAACACCCGCCACAAAATGGCGGCGACGACAGCAGCGGCCACAACCCCCTCCTGCCGCCCGCGCCCAGCCGACTGAAATGGCGGCAGCCCCGCGCAGGCGCAGAGCGCCCCGCGGCACCACGCCCCTTGCCATTGGGCGGCGCAGCCGTCACTCGAGGACTGCCCTTCGCCCATTGGTGCGCGGGGCTGGGCGGGCCCCGGGCCGGCGGCTCCGCGGGGGCGTTATTACCGGGCGCTGCGGCTGGTTGCGGTCCAGCGGCTTCCGGCGGTGGCCCAGCGGTTAGCAGCGGGCGGGAGCCTGAGCCTCGCTGCGGGGCACGGTCCCTCAAGGGCTGGAAAACCGAAGGCCTGAAGAGGCCTTATCGAGCATCCAGTCCTGGCTGGGCCTGTGGTCTGGCCATGGCCGATGCATCCCCGCTCTCTGCCAGGGTGGCCCCGTGTGGTGCCCAACCGGATCGGGGTGGATGGAGAGCACCGGGACCGGACTCAGCCCCGGCAGATGATGGCGCTGGTGGCCCTACACGGGGCCAAGCCGGGCCCAGCCTCAGCGCGGGGGCTGCTGGCTGGAGTCCCGCTGCGGGAGCAGATACGAACCGGTTCCTCCAGCCCCATGGGGCGCGGTGCCCGCGCTTCTGGCCCAACTGGCAGCGAGTCTTGGCCCGTGGGTGCCCCTCGGGACCCTCATGACCCGTGCTGGGCTCCCGGGTCCTGAGCGCCCGGTGCAGGCCGAGGTCAGGTGCCCCCGCGGCGCTGTGCCCGGGGCTGGTCCATCGCCGATGCCAGGCTCTGGGGCAGGGTGGGGCGCAGGGTGCGATGGAGGAGCCAGAGCAGGGTGGAGATGGAGACGTCTGCAGGCACTTGGGGTGACCCAGGGAGGCTTTTCCCTTTGACCCTGCGGCTCAGAGGGGAAGGATTCCTGCCGGCCCGGGGGGCAGAGCAGGGGCAGAGCGGAAACATCGACCCTGGGAAGGAAGGAGCTGACAGCAACGCCTCCGGCTGGGTCAGTGCCTTTATTGTGGAGCTGGGTCCCAGTGGGACCCCCTGGGTGTGCGGGGGAGCAGAGGGTGAGCTGAGGGGGCGGCAGGAGGGTCTGCGCTCTGAGGATGCCATGGCTGGCTGCTGCGGGGTGGGCACCATCCTGGGTCAGGCGTTCTCCCAGAAGAAGGTGTTGCAGGCCACGGTGAGGGCAGCCACCAGGACCACGTACTCCTGGAAGTCCACCTCGCCATCGCCGTTCTCATCCAGGTCCTGCATGATCTTCTCCACAGCGCCTGCGTCCTTCTGGGTCTGTGTGCAGGGAGGTGACAGGGTGAGCCCTGGGGCTCTGCAGCTCACTGGGATGTCCCACGGCACGAAGGGCACGGAGGAAGCCCCCAGCTCCTGCCCCCAGTCGTGGCAGGTTCCTACCTCCAGGAAGCAGCCCAGCTCACTCTGCAGCAGCTCCTTCAGCTCCTTCTTGCTCAGCTTGTACTTGTCCCCCTCTTTGCCCGAGTAGTGGTGGAAGACGTTGATGAGCGTCTCCATGGCCCCTTCCAGCTGCGACGCCATGGCTCCAGCTGCGGGAGGCAGCTGCTGCCTTACCGCTGCCGTTCCGGGGAGGGAAGACAGCCGCCGGCCCCCCCTTACCACGAGGGGCTACCCCCAAATCGCAACCACCCCCTGCCCCGTCCATGCTGTGACCTCCACCAAAGGCTTGGCACTGGGCAGAGCTGGCAGCAGGACTATGGGGGTCCCGAGGCTCCCCCTGCACCCCGGGGCGCTGCTGTGGGAGGGGCACCCCAGCCGCTTGCCCCCTCGCCAGGCACCCGCGCCCTGGACGGACCCTTGTGCTCACCTGAGCTCACCGTGCTGCCCGCCCGCTGCTCCGAGTGTGCCAGGCTGGGCCGTCGGGGACGTTAAATAAGCTCCAAGCCCCCTCCCTCCGGGAGGATCCGATACCGGGGCTGGACAGCTGGACTGGCACCGCCAGGCCGCCCTGTGCCACCTCCGCGGGGGCCATGGTGTGGGGAGTCTGAGGCCACAACTCCCAATTGCTCTGCTCATCCCACACCAGCCCTGGGAGGGTGCCAAGGAGCATCCCCAACCCCACTGATGCTTACAGGGTGGTGGTGGGCAGCGATGGGGTGGGCAGAGTCATTTGGGGGGGATTCCTGTTCAATCACAGAGTGATTTAACCCGGAGTGTTGCTTCTTGCCCCCCACCCTGGCTGAGACTGGTCCCACCGTGGTCCTGGGGGTTGCTGGGGGGCATGGCGATGTGCGGGGTGGGCAGTGGGGTCCCACACCGGGTTCACCCTGCAGCCAGATGTGGGCTGCATCCCGTGCCAGGCGCTGGCTCCGCTCGCAGCCGTGGCACCACCGGCGCCCGGGGCTGACCCCCACGGCGTCACCTGCCCGGCGCCCGCCGGCATCCCCCATCTGTCAGCGCCACGGTGCCGTGCCGGAGCCGCTGCCGGCCCGGCCGCAGCCCTTCTCCTCCCGGGGCCGATAAACCGCGGGGTATCCGGTGTCCGCGGCCCCGCAACGGGAGCCAGCAGCGGCCGGGGGGAGCCAGCGGGGGCTATCGGGTGACTGCGCCCAGGCCCCCCGGGGCCGCCGCTGCCCTGCAGACAGAGGAGCCTCTTGTCCGACTCAAAAGGCTCCACAGTCGCAGCCCGGGGGTTGCTGCAGCAACGGCGAAACCGGACTCCCGAGCTGGCACCGCCGGCGCTGATAGTGCCGGGCCCGGCCGCGGCTCCGTTTACGGCCCCGCAACCCCCGGGCTCAGGCGGGCAGCAGCGCTCCCGCCGCTTGTTGGGACCCCCGCCGGACCGAGTAGCGCCGGGCTCCCTCCCCCGGGTTCCAGCGCCTGCCTGGGGCTGTGCGACCACCGCAGCTGGCTGCGGGAGGGCCTGGGGGCTTGGGGGTGATGCTCCTGGGGGGCTCCAACCCCTGGGCAGGTGAGGCGGCTGCAAAGCAGGTCCGAGATAGAGCCGGGGGGGCGAGTGGTAGTGGGGCTGCCGGAGGGAGATGGAAATGGGAGTCCTGGGTGGAGGTGAAGTGAAATGGAAGTCACGGATGCATGGGTGGGTCCAAAACAGATTTGGGGTGCCCAGATGAAGGTCCCCAGGTGGAGGTCCTAGGTGAAGGTAGGGGTCTGAGGTGAGAGTGGTGGTCCCAGGAAGGGATGGGGATCCCAGACATGAGTGTGTACGTCTGGATGGAAGTCAGGGTCCCAAACAGAGCTCCCTCCAGAGCTGTTTCCTAGCTCCCATCTTAGGTGTGGGGCAGGAAGGCAGACCTGCGGCTGGTGAGCTTGAGGAGAGGCTGGACCCAGAACCCGAGGACAAGGGAACATGGGAAGGGACCCCAGTGGCACTCACTTGGTGGCTGGTGGCAGCAGAGCCCCGGTGCCCAGTGTGGCTGGGTGGCAGTAGGCAGGATCTGTCCTCCCCTTCCGGGAAGGTGCAGTCAGGAAGCAGCTGCCTGTGACGAGAGCAGGCACTGCCAGGTGGTCCTGAGCTTGAAAAGAACCCAGCTCTGGTCCCTGCAGCGGGCATGGCATTGGGGCCACCATGCTCCGGGCACTGGCATGGCTGGCGTGTCCAACCACCTGGCTGTGCCATGCTGCCCGAGGGCCTTGGCTGTGCCTGGGGAGGGGGCTCTGCCCTGCTCTTACTAAACCCCAAATCTCTCTCCCCAGAGACTGGGATTTAGCCCATGACGGGACTGGCCAAAATGGGCACCCAAAGGGAAACCCCAAGACTGTGGGGGCATGGCATGGGTGCTGGGGGGGGGTCAGCTCTGGGCACTGTGGCCCCTGGCACTGTGGTGCTGGCCATGGGGAGAGCACACCTGGCCCGTCCACACTGGCAGATCCCAGGACAGGCTCTTACCAAACTGGGAGCAGCAAGGGGCATGCCAGGAGGTTTACACATCTCTTGGAACAGGTTTCAGCCACTGCGACTCCCCATGCTCCACTCTGACCCAGCCAAACCAGTTGCTCCAGTTGCTGGGGCTGGGGCTGGGCTGATTTTTGTCTCCATCCCATCACTGGAGCATGGAAGAGACTGTTCCATCCCTGGGGGTTTGGAGAGGGGGGCAGATGCTGGAAGCCTTCTGTGCCAGGGCCGAGGGCATGGCGATGGCACTGGGCATGCAGTGTTGCATCCTCAAGCAACCAACAAGCTCTGATGGGTGTGAGGGGCTGGCATTGTTCGCCCGTGCTGAGCACAGTGACCTTCTCTGGTAGATCCAAGACAGGTTGGGGACAACACCAGGATCACGGCATGGTGGCAGGTGCCAACCCCCTGGGATGCAGCTGCACCCCAACCCCCAGCTCTCGCCCCAGTGCATGGGGTCCTGCCGTGCTCTGCCACCTCCCGGTGGCAGCGGAGTCCCCGAGGCCGGGTCACCGCTCCCTGCCCGTGGGGACAGCCCCGAGCAGGGATCCCGGGCTCAGCGGGGAGGTTCCTTTGCTCCTGCCGCCTGTGGTTTGGCCGCATCCTGTCGCGGGGCCGCTGCCTCCTCGCCCTGTCCCAGCACCCCAAGATTCCAGGGGCGGCGAGTCACGGGCCCGCCTGGCTCTCGGGTCCGGTGATTCACCCCGAACCTGTCCCCGTCCCTGCCGAGCCTGACTCACCCCAGTGGTTTCCCAAGAGACCATCTCGGTCCCCTGACGTGAGGCTCGTCGGAAGTCCTGTCCCCGTCCCCTCGTCATCCCGGGCAGGGGGCCGGGCCGGATGGGGCTGCAGGAAGCCAATTCCTGCCCCGTGAGCTGGTGCGACAGGAGCTGGGGTGGGGACCGAGCTGCCAGTTGCTGCCTTGGAGCCTCCCCATCCTCACGGAGAGGTGGAGTGAGTGCGTCAGGGCTCAGTAGAAACCGAGCTGGTGACGGTGGCACTGCGCTGGCTGCCTCCCTGCTCTGGGTCCCCAAAACAACCATCCTGGGGTCTCCTGCACACTGTCCCTGTGAGGACTCACTTGGTGTCACCTGCTATGGGGACACCTGGACGCAGCTCCTGCGGCCTTCGAGGACAGGGTGGCTGGAAATTGAGGCTGTCTCCACCGTGCTCTGGGCAAAAGCAGTCCCCAGAGTCACCCCATTCGGTGCCACTGCCCTGGTGTCCCCACCAGCTCACCCTGGGGCCGTGCTTGTGGGCACCACCTGGGGTATTTTGGGGCTGAAGTGCAGGATGTGGGTTGGGGACCCCGTGGGAATGCTGCGGCCGCGGTGCGGAGCTGCCCAGCTGCTGGCTGGAGAGCTGCCAGGGCTGCTGTAGGTGGTGATTAAAGGGGAGATCTCGGGCAGTCCTAACCCCTAATTAATTTGGATTAATTAATTTCTGCAGAGCCCACTATTAATAGAGATGATGTCAGCGGGCGGCTGAGTCACAACTCTCACTCTGTGCAGGTCGAGCCCGGTGCTAGGTCCCCAGCGCTGCTGGACCATGGGCTGGGCATGAGCCACCAGGGCTGGGGCACAGCAGGACACGAGCGGGGCACCGAGGGCCACATCCCCATCTTCAGCCTCGTCCCTGCAAGGATGCACTAGGGGGTGAGACGTTCTCTGCACCTGCCCGAGCGCTGCGGAAGGCTGCAGCAAACCCACTCTGTCCTCTCGCGTCCCTGCCCCTGCTCCATCCTGCTCCTCACTGGAGCATCTCCCCGGTGCCAGAGCCCAGATGGAGCCTCGGAGGCTGAGCAAGGTTCACACCAGAGGGGCCGAGCCTTGAATTTGGTCCGCTGCCCACACGGGGAGGGAGGAAAGCAGAGAGGAGGACGGCTCCGTGCCCGTCCGCCCTCCGTGCGCCCGTCCGTCCGCAACAGGAAACTCAACACCGCGGTGCTGGGGACAAAGCGCTGAGCTGTCCCTTCCTGCTGCCCAGCCTATAAAACCTCCTGGGGGGCCGCCAGCTGCCCCAGCTCTCTGCCTACAGGAGAGGGGGGTAAGTAGGGGACGGCTGCCAGCCCCCCCGGGCACCGTGTCCCAGTGCTCGCGGCACCGGCGCGGTGCTGGAGGACCCCGCACCATCCCCCCACCCCTTTCCCGCTGCCTCCCCTCTCCTGGCTGTGTTGGGTGGCAGTGGTGGTACTGAACAGCTCTACCCTCCCCCTCCTCGCGCCATCTCGGGGGGGCCCTGGCCCAAGCTCTTGGTTCTTAGGGAGGAAAGGGATGGTCCCAGGGCCCTGCTCAGCCCCGCAGAGATGCCCTCAGACTCTGCAGACTCGCTGCGCCCTGGGCCGGGGAAGGGGGGAGGATCAGTCCTCTGCCTCCGGCCCCGCTCAGCGCCTGTCCCTGCAGCTTCGGGCCGCTGCCGTGCCCGGCACCATGGCCACGGGCGAGCTGACGGAGCTGGAGGCTGCCATCGAGAAGATCGTCACCACCTTCTGCAGCTACGCGGGCAAGGAGGGCAGGAAGGGCACACTGACGGCCAGCGAGTTTCAGGAGCTGGTCCAGCTCCAGCTGCCCAACCTGTTGAAGGTGAGGTGATGGAAGCCTGTGTGTGGGGCTGGATCCCTCTGAGTCCCCCCGAGCTGGGGGGCTGCTTCTGGTACCCTGAGATTTGCAAGCAAGGATGAGCAGCAGTCTCTGCTCCCCCCCCATCCTCCTCCTGCTGGCTGGAGACTGGGATGTGGCCAGGCTTCTTCTGTCCTCCCCACAGGATGTCCCCTCCCTGGAGGATAAGATGAGGGAGCTGGACGTGAACAACGATCAGGAGCTGAAATTCGGGGAGTACTGGAGGCTGATTGGAGAGCTGGCCAAGGCCATGAGGAAGCAGAATGCAGGGAAGAAGTGATTAGGCTGGTGGGGAGCTAATAAAGGTGTCCTCAGCCTGAACTTTGCTGCTTTTCTGGGTGTGGAGGGTCCTAGCTCAGCAGCCAATCTCCTGCCCTGCCTGCACCCACCTATGCCCACGCTGGGACTGAGGACCAGTCCAGCACCACCAGTGGTCAGGGCTCACCCTCCATTGGGGTGGCTGCTGTGGGGAGCCTGTCACAGATGGAGCCATTCCCAAATCACCCCTGAGTGGGTCTGGCTTGGTGGATATGCCACCCTGGGCTCCACAAACACCTTCCTGCCAGGCTGTGGAGTTGTTTGGTCCAACCCTGATGGGTGGCAGAGATGTGGCTGGGTCTGGGGTGTGGCTCAGAGGCATCTTGGCAGTGATGGTGTGGTGGCCACGATGGCCACCACCTCCATGGCCAACAGCTCCATGGCCACCACCTTCATGGCCAACAACTCCATGGCCAACAACTCCATGGCACCAGTGCTGCCCTCTCTGGGGTCTTGGGTGGCACACACATCTGCTGACACAGCCTGGCCCCAGCTTGTCAGCCCTAACCAAGTTTCCATTCCCAGTGCTGCTGGGAACTGGTGAAGTCCCTGCCACGGAGTGACCCGTGCCTGGGGGCTCAGTGCCCAGGTGGCTGGTTCCCACGCGGTGCTGCTCGGCTGTGCCATGCCGGGCTGGATGGGGAACCATCCCCGTGGCCGGGCAGGAGGCGTTTCCCAGCCCCACGCTGGCTCTGGGCCAGGCTCCGAAATGAGCTCCTTGCACCACACCGCAGCTGGGAGCTCCCACTCAGCCTCCCCGTGGTATAAAACCCTGGTGCGCCGCAGCCCGCGCAGACCCGGGAGAGCCGTGCAGCAGGTAAGTGGCTGATCCACCGCTGTGGGCATCAGCGTGTCCCTGCCTGGGGGTCTGCTTCGCAGGCCCCCACCCCTGCTCCCACGCTTGGCTCTGCCACGACTTGCTGCTGAAGCAGGGGCGCTGCTGGCGCAGGGACGTGTCCCAGCAGCTCGCCGCATCCCGGGGCTCCTTCCTCGCCCTGCGCTTGGCTCTGGTGCCAAAGGAGGGGAGGCTCCCCCCGAGCCGAGGGCTGAGCTTGGCTTTCTTCCCCCGCCAGCTCCCCAGGACCTCAGCGGAGAGGACATTCCCAGCACTGCTGCCACCGAGGACCTAGAGCCCCCCGAGGAGCAGCATGGGCCAGTGCAACTGCCGCAAGAAGCGCAAGGTCCATGAGCAACGCCGAGGCACGGGAGGGCTGGGAGCCCCCTCTGTGGGGTGCAGGGCACAGGGGTGACCCCACACGGCCCCATGCCCTGAAGCACAGCCCTGGGCACGGGATGACTCAGAGCAGCATGGCAAGGCCAGCCCCATCCTGGAGCCAGACTCCAGCAGAGCAGCTGGGGGCTTGTTTTGGGGTTCACGGCACCAAGTGAGGGGGACCTGGTGCTGTAGGCTTGGAGCCTCTTGAAAGCTCAGGGAACCTCCAGCTCCTGTGGACCCACCTTTGGGAGCTTCTCTTGCTCCTTGCAGCCTCTCCAAGGATGTCCAACACAGGAAGTTCTTCTGTTTTCCTCGGCTTCCAAATGCCCCTTGGCACCTGTGGAGGATTTGGCCCTGTCTGTGCTGAGGTGCCAGGCTCTGGGGATCATTGGGTTCTTCCCAAATGGTCATTGCCTGATGTGGTTCCATGGTGCTTGGAGGGGACACCACAGCTGCTGAGTCAGTGCCCATCGCTGCCCCCCAGGCTCAGCTCTGCCTGACTAGCACCAGTGCCAGGGAGCTTGGCATGTGGCCCAGGCTGGTTTCTGCTCCCCCAAGCTGGGGAAGGGGTCTGCTGCCCTGATAGGTTGGGAGAGTGACTCTTGCCTCTCCCAAGCCCCATCCTGGCAGGTTCCTGAGTCGTCCTGGGCACTGACTCATGCCTCCATCTGCCACTTGTGCAAAGGAGAGGAAGAACCAGTCCGGACGGCCGCCGCGGCCCCCACATGCCGTGGGTGTAGTGCCTGGAGACGCCAGGGTGGCTGCACTGCGCTGGCCCCGGGCAGGGAGCAGTCCGGGCAAGCAGGGACAGGGGTGACCTGCCCGTGGCCAGGGGTGTCACAGCGAGGTGGAGGGGTACAGCAGCTCTAGGGGGTCTTGCAGCTGGGCATGGAGCAGTGCCATATTTGTGTGGTGGGTCCTCAGCTCCATGTGGTAGGGTCTGATGTCTGTGGGGTGTAGGCTCACAGCTGTAGGGAGTGGTCTTGCATCTGTGTGGGGATCTCATCTCTGTCCTCTGTGGCCTGACAGCTGTAGAGAGGCTCTCCCCTTGGCACGGGGGGGCTGTCAGGTTGATAAGGAGCTTTAGCACATCTGCAGAGCCCTGGCACATCTGCCTGGGGTGTGTTCCATACTGGGGGCCTGTCCTGCCCACCCAGGGGATGTTCTGCCCACCCTGGGAGATGTCTCCATCCATGCAGGGAGGTGTCCCACTGCTGCTCACCCTCTCTGCCCCCCGCAGGACTGCCAGGAGCTCACTGACGTGGAGCGAGCCATCGAGACTGTCATCAACCAGTTCCACTGCTACGCGGTGAAGGGGCAGAAGGAGTATCTGACACCCAACGAGATGCAGGAGCTGGTGGTGCAGAAGCTGCCCCACCTAGGGAAGGTGAGGGCAGAGCCTGGGCGTGGGCAGGGGGAGCTGGGGTGGGCACAGGGCGCCTGTGGGACCCCACGCCCTCATCTCCTCCCTGCTTTTGTCTGCCCTCGCTGCAGTGCGTTGGATCCCTGGAGGAGAAAATCGAGTGCATGGGAGACCCCGACGAGGCCAAGCTGGAGTTCGGGGAGTACTGGGACATGATGGGGGACGCGGCCAAGGGTTGCCGGAGGAAGTAGAAGGTGGCGGGGGATGGGAAGGCGCCCGAGGCCTCAGGCTCTGCACCGAGAAGCGAGAGGCTGCTGGTCCCGGTGGGATGCGCCTGGGAAACGTAGCGGAGTTCCCGCCGGGGCTCCAGTCCCTCCCCGCGGCCCCAGCCGGCGCGAAGGGACCCCCTGCCCGGCTCCACCCCTGCCCTCTCTCTGCACTTCCTCCCGTCAGGGACCACCCTTCCCATCCCCAGCTCTGGCCCGTGCCCGGTGGGAAGGAGGTGGCAAGGGGGTTCCTGACCCCGGCTCCGGAGCAGCCTTTCTCCGTCCTTTGCTCCAGAGCCCTTCCCCTGGGACTGTCTCACCTCCAGCCCCCAAAGCCCTCTGGTTGCAAGTCTCCCAGCCCCGGAGCATCACAGCCGGTGGGACTTGGCTCCTTTCCCCCAGACCCCTTGGACACGTGGGCTCAGCCCCCTGGCCCCACGCCCTGCCACTGCACAGGAGCTCCTCTGCCACAGCTCTGCCTTCGAGCACCTTTGGGGGCACCCCGGGCTCTGAGCCAGTACCCACGTCCCCATGTGTGCCCGGGTGCATCCCCTGCTCTTCTCCTGGTTCAGGGACCATTGCTCTGTGCCTGCCCAGGTGTTGGGGTGCTCTCTCCACCTGCCCCTCTCCAGGGGTGCTGGCCCCTGGCTGGCAGCTGGGCTTGGGGCTGGGCCGGTGCTGGTTGTTATCAGCTGACATCACTTGCAACCATTTTTGTATAAATTAATAAATGAAAACACTGAAAAAAAACCAAACCAAACCCAGCTGGGGTGGAGTGAGCTCATTTGTCCTGCGTGGGAGAGGGAAAGGAGGACTCGGGGAGGGACGGGGCTGCAGCCATGGTGCTACCAAGCATTGTTCTGTGCAGGGTGTGCAACACAGAGGGTGCAGGGGCTGCTGGGGGCATGCAGAGGATGCTGTGGGTGCGAGGGGCTGCTGTGGGCATGCAGAGGATGCTGTGGGTGTGGAGGGGATGCTGTGGGCCTGGAGGGAATACTGTGGGCGTGGAGGGGATACTGTGGGCATCAAGAGAGGTTGCAGGAGTGTGAAGGATGCTTTGGGAGCACAGAAGTCCTGTTGGTGTGAAGGGGATGCTGCAGATGTACAGGGCATGCTGCAAGTATGCAGGGTACTGTGGGTGTGAGTGGCACCGAGGGTGCGTGTGGGCACTACTGGGTGTGCATGGTGCCCAGGGTATGCACAGGGCTGTGCATGGTGCCCGGTCCCCAAGTGGCTCATGCCCAGTGGTTGTCATTTTGAGTACCCCACAAGCAGACCCAGGGCTGTGCCTCCATGCTGGGCTCTCCCGAGGGCTTTGGGTATATGCTGGATGGAGCTCAGAGGGGACCCCAAAATCTTAGGGTCTGAAAGACCCAAGAGCTGTGATGCCAGCAGCAGGATCCCACTTGTGCTGGGCCAGTGTGAGACTTCTGCCTAACTCCAGCAAATGGGCAAAAACGTAGTGCCATAGAGCAATGGCACTGGGATGGAGCACCCAGCGCAGGGAGGGTGGAGAAATGGGCTGGAGGAGGCATAGAGCCTGGTCCCCGCCCCCCCCCCCCCCCCCATCACCTCTTCAGGCTCTGTGCTGTGGGGTGAAAATCCCAAGCAAATGAACAACTAAACCCAAGCAAAACCCCAGAGAAATGTGATGAAAGCCAAGGCCAGGGCAGCAGCGACACTGTGGCTGGGCCACAGCCTCCCTCTGTCTGCTCTCACCTGCAGCTGGGTTTCACAACGGGGAGGGTGTTTATTGTCCCTGCCTCGGAGATGGAGACGTGGAAATTAAGCAGAAAGGTGTGGCTGCACCTAATTAGAGACAGGAAATGTGTCAAATGGTCGGGGTGATGGGGTTGGGAAAAGGGGGAGCCAAGGCCCCTGGATGCTCTCTTCCCAACACCAGGCTGGGAACGTGCCACGGGAGTGGGGACTCTGCTTTGGTGTCTGGCCCTGGCAGGTGGCAATCCTGCGGCGTGAGCTGGTGCTGAGCAGGAGCTGGAGTAGCAGGGAAGGTCTTGGTGGTGGCAGGAACAGCTCAGCCTGTGCTGGGCTGGTCGTGCTCCTCAGTGAGCCAGGACTCATAATGTGGACATGGCACCGTTGGTCAGAACACGTCAGGAAACCCCAGGAGATGGATTTAGAACCATAGAACCAGTCAGGGTTGGAAGGGGCCACAAGGCTCAGCCAGTTCCAACTCCCCTGCCATGGGCAGGGACACCTCACTCCAGATCAGGCTGCCCACAGCCTCATCCAGCCTGGCCTGAAACACCTCCAGGGATGAGGCTTCCACCACCTCCCTGGGCAACCCCTGCCAGGCTCTCACCACCCTCATGCTGAAGAACTTCTTCCTCACCTCCACTCTGACTTTTCTCATTTCCAGCTTTGTTCCATCCTCCCCAGTCCTGTCACTGCCTGACAGCCTAAAAAGTCCCTCCCCAGCTTTCTTGTAGTCCCCTGCAGATATTGAAAGGATTTGCCCATGCAGGAGTGGTGGTGGCTCCAGGGTACCCATCACAGTGGTCACCAAGGCCAGGCCTCAGTGCCTCCCCCTCTGCAAAGGATGCCATAGGGCAGAGGTTGTCCATGAGCACCCAGCCTGCTCCCAGCCCTTCAGACCTGGATCTGGTGGAGACCAGGGGAGAGATCAGCTTCAGGAGGGTGGTCAGAAGGGCTGGGAACCATCCCGTGGTGGGTTTGGGTGATACCTGGCTGCTCCGAGCACCCTGACACGCCCTGGATGCCTTGTAAAAATAAGGGCCTGGATGTGGTTGTGACATCTGCCAGGCACAGCAGAGCAATGAAGGGCCATGACTCAGAGCTGAGCTGTTTGCCTGCAGGGTCCAGGAGGGTTTCCCACCCTCCTGGGATGTTGCATCAACGACACTGGAGCCTCTCGCCCAGGAGCGGGTTTGCTTCCTGCCGTCCGAGATTAGGAAGAGGCCAGGGGAGAGCTGAGATGACGCAGAGTTTTTCCGGGATGGGACATCCAAAGGTGCTCTGAGCAGGAGGCTTCTGCCTGTGCCGCGTCAGCTGTTGTTTTGCATCCTCAGGGCAGGCAGTTGCCAGCAGCGCCGGGACCTGATCGCGGCTCTGAGTCGCTCTCCTCCTGCTGTATGCGCAGGGCTGAAACTTGCTGGGACGGCTCCGCAGGGATGTGGCCACCAGCTGGAAGAGCCTTGTCTGTCCCATCCGGAGGTGGCTGAGAGCTGGGCACAGCCTGCTTGGACCTGGTTCTTCTGCTTTCAGGGCCCCAGAGGCCAGCACCAACCCTTCCCCCTTGAGAACGAGTGGGTTTGGCTCAAACAAACCACGGCCCCTACCTGATGGGCAGCTCCTGTGCCAAGCTCGGCCCAGCTGGTGGATTGTCAGGCACCGGCACAGGCTGCCCAGGAAGGTGCTGGAGTCCCCACCCCTGAAGGTGTTTGAACAAGATGTAGACACGGCACCTGAGGACACAGTGTGGTGGCCATGGCAGTGTTGGGCTGATGGTTGGACTTGATGATCTTAGAGGTCTTCTCCAACCTTGATGATTCCAGGACTGGTCCTGCCCCATCCTGCTGCTGGTGGGTGCCTGGGGTGGTTTGGAGATAGGTGGGTGGTGGATGCCCGCCCCCCCCCCCCCCCCCCCCCCCCCCCCCGCAGCCTCTGGCTGGTGTATGGCTGGATGGCAGCAGGTTTGCAAACCCTGGGGTCAGGCTGGACTTGCACTGTGCCTGGAAACCCACCACTGCTGGGAGCCCCCCACCCCTCCCAGGTGCTGGGGTCCTTTATTGTAGTCTCTAAACGCCTACCACCACCCCACAGCCACCACTGTGCACAGAGCAACCTGAGCCTGCCGCGGGCTGTCCCTGCTCGCAGGGACTTGTCCTGGTGTTGCAATCCTAGGGAACCATTTCCCAGGTGAGCCCCAGTCTGGGAACGCCCTGGGAACGTCAAGGAGGGGTGGGAGCCTCTTTAAAAGCCTGCCTGGGCCCGGTATGGGTGCAAGGTGAGGAGACAGAAGCTACGAATCAGCTCCCGCTGCCTGAGCTGCCAGACAGACGGACACCGCGGGACTCCCAGACAGAGCCAGGTGAAGCTCCAAGCTTGGGCTGGGGATCTTGGCATTGAGTTGGGACCCCTGGGGTGAGGAATCAGCCTGGAGCAGCCCTGGGACCTGCTGCTGCAGGTTGGGTGGTAGAAATCTCCGGAGCCCTTTGGCAGCACCATGCATGGGGTTGGGGCAGGGAGAGGCAGCTGGATCCATGGGGGGCAGTGAGGGGGGCTGCGACAGGGATGGGTGACCCAGCGTGGTGCTTGGTGGCACCCATTGACCTCTGCTGCTGCCTAAGGAGAGCCTGGTGCAGGGAAGGCCACCAATGCGGTCTGGCCCCTGGCAGAAGGCTGTTTCCCCCTGATTTGCCCTTGGTAATGCCAGGACTGTGGGCAGGGAGCTCTGGGGCTGTGCCCAGTCGTAGGTCCTGGATCTCGGCACTGGGTGATGAGGAAGGTAATGGAGAGGTGAAAGAAGCACAGGGACCGTGGCAGCAGGAGCAGAGCAGCCACTGAGCCACATCCTGCCCATGCCAGCGCCCAGCCCTGCTGAGCAGCCCCATGTCCCACAGTGTGCCCATGCCCTGGGGTGGCCCTGGGGACACGTGATGGGGCCAAGGCCCAGGCGACGGCAGGTCCCTGCCGTGCTGCCACAGACAGGCAGCCGCGTGAGTCAGCGTCCAGGCAGCAGCCACCATGCCCCGAGGATGAGCTGGGTGCTGGTGGCAGGGCACTGGTGACACCAGTGCGGGGTCTGCGTGTGGGGTGGGTGCAGGGGTGGATGCAGATGAGTGCTTTTGCCTGGGTGCTGCTGGCTACCTGCTTTTTGGTAGTGCATGGCCTGGGACGAGGAGGGGCTGGAGCCAGAGGTCTCTGGTGGGCAGCTCTCTTGGTACTGTGCCCAGACTGTTTGAAAGGCAGACTGAGGATGGTCCCCAGTTCTGGGACGGGGTGGCCCTGGGCTGTGGCAGAGCAAAGGCTTGCACAGGGACAGGGCTGGCTCAGGATGGCTCTTGGCCATGCTGAGGCACATGCAGAAGAGCACAAGAGTGTGGAGACCCCAAGGCTGAGCCTCATGTCCCTTGTCACCACCCTGATGTGCCAACATCCTCATCCTGGGGCTGAGTTGGGGGAGGATCAGAGCAGCAAGGGGACATCAGCCAAGCTTTGGGCACCAGGCAGGTCCTGCCAGCTCCCTGGGAACAGCCACGCTGCAGACAACCTCCTGGGTGATGCTCCCAGGGTGGGCACTGTCCTGGGCCACCCTTCTGGGTTCCACATATGGCACCCCACTGGCTTGCTCCAAGACTTGTGTGGCCACCAGTGCCAGCGGTGGTCAGCACCAGCGCTGGTGTGAGCAGGGCTCTGTGCTCCGCAGGGAGTGGCTGCCCCAGCGTGCCCTGCTCCCTGCCACCGGCAGGGCAGGAAAGAGCCAAGGCCGGACAAGGCGACGCCGCTTCCGCCCTTGCCTGCCAGCATCCTGCCTGGGATGTGGATGCTGACCCCGTGACGGGGACCTTCCTGCTGGGCCCACCCGCAAGGAGCGTCCTGGCTTGGGGCAGCCTCGGGGGCTGTGAAGAGCAGAGAAGGACCCTGGACATCGGGCAGAGAGGAAGGACTGGCGCCTGGGACAGGAGGGACGCCCTGGGTTGGGTTCGAGGGGGCTCGGGCAGGTCCAGACCTGTCCCACCAGGGTGTTCCCGGAGCTGTGAGGCAAGAGGAGGGCTGGCAGGTAATTCCTGCCCTCGCCCCGCCGCCGCTGCCGCGCTCCCGGCCCCATTCCTCCCTAATGAGCTCTGGGAACCGGCGGCCGCAGCCCTGGCGCTGCACAGCCCTGCGGCCCCAGCACCATAATTGACTCCTCAGCCCACGCGTGGGGGTGGCCGCCCTGGGAGGCAGGTGGGGTGATGGTGTGGGGTGGGTGGGGCGATGGTGTGGGGTGGGTGCTGTGCTGGAGCTGGTGGCATGGAGGAGTTGTGGCGATTCTGTCTTAGCGGCAGTGTGGGGAGGTGAGCACCCCACGTGTCAGCACCCTCAGCCTTTGGCCTTTCTGTGGAGGCTGCTTCCTCCCTGCCCAGGGGCTCCTGGTGCTGGCCCCCAGGCTGGCGGGAGTGGAGACCTCCTTTGTGCGTGCCCTGAGCCATGGCACCATGAGTCTTGGCGGCACGATGCCTGCCCTTCCACCTCCCTGCTCTGCCACCACGGCCGCGTGGAGAGTCCCCACGACCCCCATCCCTGACACTCGCCCCCCCCCCCCCGTCCCCACAGGTGAGAGTGGGCAGCCATGGCTGAGTGCACGGAGCTGGAGTGGGCGGTGCAGGTGCTGGTGACCAACTTCGACAAGTACTCGAGCCGCCGCTGCTGCTGCAGGAGGCAGCCTCGGCGCATCAGCAAGAAGGACTTCCGCAAGATGCTCAGCTGCGAGCTCAACCACATGCTGACGGTGAGCTGGGGGCAGGCAGGCGCTTGGCACTTCCACGGGGGCCTCCCTCCCCTCCCCTGGCCCTCGCCAGCGCCCCGGTGCCAGCCGCTGCACTCTGTGCCCGCAGGACACCGGGAACCGCCGCGCAGCCGATAAGCTGATCTGTGACCTGGACGAGAACAAGGACGGGCGCATCAGCTTCGAGGAGTACTGGACCCTGATCGGGGGCATCGCCAGCCCCATCGCACAGATCATCCGCCAGCAAGAGCAGAGCATCAAGCACACCAAGTAGCCGGCTCCAGCCCGCCCCCGGCTCAGCGCTGCCGCCCTGGATTCAGCCCCTGCTTCTCCGCAGCTCTCCCTGCTTCTCACCCCTCACGCTCCGAGCCTCGGCTCGTCCCGGGGTGCTCCCGCAGCTCCGCTGACTGAGTTGTGCTGGGCTGCGATCGATCGGGGCGGGAGGTGGGAGATTGGAGGCCACCATGGTCGCCAGGTGCTTCTCTTTGCCCCACGCCATGCCACCCCTGCCCTCAGCTGCTTCTCCAAGCCCTGTCCTTGCCAGGCTGCCAGGTAAGAAGCAGAGGAGGAGGCTGCCCCTCGTCCAGGACACGAATTCTGTCTGTTCTCAGACCTCGAGGCCACAGCCCTGCTGGCAGAAACCCATCACAACCAGGACGTCCTCTACCCTTGGAGCCCCCCCTCAAAGCTGAGGGTCTTCCTGGGAAAAGGGTGCCCTTGCCCCTGCCCAAGCTGGTGAAGGGTTTACCCCGCCTGGCGCCGTCGGGCAGCACCGTCCGCGGTTATTTATTGCAGCAATAAAGTGTGGAGGAGCAGTGGCTGGTGCTGAGGCTCAGCCTTCCTGGGGCTGCCCCACAGCACGCATACCCCCCGGGGTGGGGGGGGCTGTCACCCTGTCCCACATCACCCACGAAGCCGTGACGAGCCCGGGGCTGGTTACAGCGCCCAGCCCAGCCCTCTGGCCTCTCGGCGAGGGCTCCCGGAGGCTGCTGCAGCCACCACGAGGTGTCAGCAGACACCGCAGGCTCGCAGCACCCAGCGGCCTCCCAGCACCCAGCAGCCTCGCAGCACCCAGCAGCCTCCCAGCACGCAGCAGCCTCGCAGCACCCAGCAGCCTCCCAGCACCCAGCAGCCTCCCAGCACCCAGCAGCCCCGAAGCACCCAGCAGCCTCGCAGCACCTCAGCGTCTTGGGGAAGAGGGTGTGGGTGCTGCTGTCGCACGTCCTGGGTCACTCTCTCCACGTCTCCAGAGAGGGTTCAGAGAATCATGGGTCTGTGTCCCCACACCTGCACCACAAAGTCCCCCCAGCCCTGGGGCATCTCGGGGGACCCCAATTCCTGATGAGGATGGGAGCAGGTCCGTGTGCCCCCCGGCGGCATTCTGCTGACGGTGCCCGGTGCTGCCCACGGCATTGGCCAGAGGCCAGACTGGCAGCCCAGCGCCTGTTGGGGATTTCCCACTGGAAGGGGACCTGGCCCTGGACCTGTGAGCATGGCGATGGCACCCCTGGGACCCCCGAATCTGTGGCAGAGGCTCCAGCACCTTGGAGCCAGGACTCCCATCCCCCTAGACCCAGACCCCCTGGCTGACCCTGTTGAGCACCACTGGCTCCTGCCGGGCCCCCTGCCTAGCAGCCCACCTACGGTGCTGGGGTGGTCTGGGCAAACTGGGGGTGCCCCGTGAGAGCTGATGGAGCTGGGCAGGGCTGTGACTGAGTCAGGCTGGAGGAATCCTGCCGTGGGCAGGGCTGGTGACTCACAGACTGCGAGTGGGGCTCGGCTGGGTGCTCACACGGGATCTCTGCAAGCCGGTGGCATCCGGGGTCCCAAGATCCCCTGTGACCAGAAGGGATCCTCAGGGCGAGGGGCAACCAGCCCCCAGCACCTCATTTCTAGATGAGGAAGTGCTGTAGGGCATGGAAGCGCCCAAGGACGTCCTCTGCTCCCTTGTTCACACTTCCCCTGAGCAGTCCCAGTCCCCATGCTCGTGCTGGTGACATTTGTCTCACCCTGGAGCTGCCTGGAGCAAATGTGGGTCCATGAGGGTGGGCACAGGAAGGGCTGCTGGTGGCTCGTGTGCCCATGGGCTCGGCAGCTGCAGCCCTGGATGCTCCTCCTGGAAAGACCCCGGGGGCACTTTGCACGGCACCATACGGCAGGCAGGGAGGGGAACTCGGCGGGGACATGGGACGGGGAGGGGCTGCCAGGATCCGCAGCTGGCCCTAGTTTAGGGTGCTCAAAGGCACACTCCAGGCACCCTGTGCCAGCTGCTAGCCTCGGTGATGTCCCAGCCTCGAGGTCTCATGTGGCACAAGATTTCAGAAATGCTCCAGATCTGTTCCCTGAAGGTCCTCTCCAGCCAGTCCAGCTCTGGGAGGAGGAAGAGGAGGAGACCTTTCCTCTGCAGTCACCAGGGGCTGATTGTCTTCAGCTACTCCAGGCCAAGCCACTTTGGGCTGCACCAGCTGAGGATTCGCCCTCCAAGACACACAGGCTCTGCTGTGTGGGAGCCAACACGAACACCACAGAGGGGCTGCAGGCAAAATCCAGGCGCCCCTCTGCAGAAGAGCCTCCTGCTCGGGTGCCCACCTTGTTCCCTGCAGCACTGCCAGCCTCCAGGAGAGCTGTGGGCACCCGCTGGGGAGGTGACAGCAGCTCCCTTTGAGCCATGGGCTGGAGCTTGGTGCTGCCTGGGGGGACCAGGAGCCTCGGTGCAGAAGTCACTGCACGGCACTGGCCTGGGACTGCTTGGGACCATCTGTCTTGGGGACACCAGGGCCACCCAGAAAGCCTGGTGATGGGTCAGGGGGGTGTGAGCTGGTGACCAGCTCTGGGGACCCCCAAAGGATGCCACAGCCCTGCCCAGTCCCTGTGCCCATCCCTTGACTCGTGCTGTGGTCCTCAGGCTCCCCAGAAAGCCCAGCAGCACCCAGCCCCCGCCCTGCTCCCACTGATGGGATCATACAGCTCGGTAGGCAAAAATGAGGCGTGGGTGAAACCACCCCCGTGGAGCTGCTGGGAGAGCCCCGGGGCGAGGGGCTGCGTGGGGCAGCTCGGGCAGGGCACTGCCAGCCCTGCAGGGCTATAAATGTGCCTCGTACCCCTGTTGCAGCACTGACTCCTTGCTCCTGCCTGACCTGTGCCCGGTGAGTCTCTGCTCCCCTTCCTCCCCTTCCTCCTACAGCTTCAGGCCACCCCACTACACCCCAAAACACCTCCCCAGGAGGCACAGGGGTTGCTGTTGCCCCTCTGAAGCACCCCAGATGGACTTGGGCAGGACAGTGGTGCTGAGACATAGACTCCCACTGCCAGCCCTGACCCCCTGCCCGCTGCTGTCCCTGTGGGCACAGGAAGCTGGCCATGGCGTGTCCCCTGGAGCAGGCGATGGCTGTGATGGTCACCACCTTCCACAAGTACTCGGGGAAGGAAGGGGACAAATACAAACTGAGCAAGGCTGAGCTGAAGGAGCTGCTGAACAAGGAGCTGCCAGTCTTCGGGAGCGTGAGTGCCCCTGGGGGAAGGGCCCCTGGAGATGCTCAAGCTCGGGGGGAAGGTGTTGCAGGGGGCTGGAGCAAACCAAGTGGCAAACTGGGGTGGTCTCTGGATTGCCCCAAGGCACTCAGGATGAATTCAGTTCCTCTGCACACACGTGGGAAGCTGCCCAGGGAGGTGGTGGAGTACCCAGCCCAGAGGCATCTTGCTCCTCTGTACACCACAGCTCACCACGGTGAGAGCTCAGGCTCCAGGGCAAGCCATGGGGAGAAGGAGGGAGAAGGCCAGGAGGACCTGAGCTGGAGCAGGGATAGACCAAAAGGAAAGCTGACTTTGCTGCAGCCACAGGACAGTTTGGATTGGTGATGGAGATTGAGCTCCAGCTCCCAGTTCTGAACCGTTTTTAACCCTGACTTCCCCTTTTGGGTTGTGGTTTGAACTGGGAGGAGAGAGCAGAAATCTTCTCAGCCCAACCTTTGGTGACTCAGAGGCTGTTTGCTGTAGCTGTGCCAGCATGCTGCAGACCACGGGCAAGGAGCTGCCTCCCAAAGGCCACCTCCTTCCAAAGGCCGGAGGAAAACCCTTCCTGGTCAAGAGAAACCCCTGCTCCCAGGCAGGGGCAGGGGAGCCCAGGCCCCTGCCCCCCTCCTGCAGTAAGGTGACGCTTGATCTCATCTCTCAAGCACCAAGGGACAGGACAAAAGGGAAAAGCCTCAGGATGCCCCAAGGGAAGTTTAAGTTGGACACCAGGAATGATTTCTGCCCTGCAAGAGTGCTCAGGGACTGGTCCAGGCTGCCCAGAGTGGGGGTGGAGTCCCCATCCTTGGCGGTGCTCAGGAAACCTGCGGCCGTGGCCTATGAGGACAGGGTTTGGTGCCATGGTGGTGCTGGGTTGGTGCTGGACTGGATGATCTCAGAGGCTTTCCCAACCCCAGTGACTCTATGGTTCCTTGCAATCAGAGGGGCTGGAGGGGGAAGAACTTTGCTTCTCTGTATACCCCAAACCCTCTCACCCTCCCCCCAGAAACAAATGGATGAGGCAGAGTTCAGGAGGCTCATGAACGACCTGGACCACAACAAGGACAGTGAGGTGGACTTCAAGGAGTATGTCTGCTTCCTGGCCTGCATCACCATGGGCTTCAACGAGTTCTTCAAGGATGCCCCTCCCAAGCAGCCCCGCAAGAAGTGACCCCTCCCCGCCCCGGCCTTGCCTGCAGCCTCCCTAAAGGGCTTCAATAAAAGCTTTCCAGAGGTTGGGTGTGCAGAGCAGAGTCCTGTGGAATCCCAGCACAGGGGCATGGGAAGGGCCCCCTGGAGATCATCTCCATCAGGGCACCCTCATCGACCAGAATCTCCTTTGCCTTGCTGGCCACACTCTTCTGAATGCCTCCCAGCAGACCCTTATTTGCCCTGGGGGCACCTTGCTGCCCCCCAGCACTGCCAGGTCCTTCTCTGTGGAGCTGCTTGCCAGCAGGTCCCTGCCTCATCCTGCTGCAGGTTGTTCCTCCCCCGGGGCAGGACCCTCCCTGAGTTCTCTGCCCAGCTCTCCAGCCTGGCTGAGTGTCCGTGGGCGGCTCGTGGGGTGACTCAGGGCTTCCTGCAGCTCCCTGGGATTTTCCATGCTGCAGTTCAACCCCTCAGGCGTTTTATTTTTGGGAAAAGTCCGAGCAAAACAGCTCAGTGCTGCCTCGGAGCAGCCTTCTCAGACATCCCCACCCCCACTCCAAAGCATCCTTGCTGGCTCAGGAGAGGTCCTGGGCGTGCTCAGCTCAGAACGCAGCAGCTTCCAGCCCTGGTGGAGTTAGATAATGGCTGGAGGCAGAGATCTGAAAAGTCTTTACCAACCAAACCCCTTCCGTGGTTCTGGGATTCCCTGAGCCCTGAGTTGCCAGGTTTCCTGAGGCAACACTTCGGGTCTGGGGAGGACCCAGGCAGCAAGGTGCCAGATCTGTGAAGGGCACAGATGCCAGAATCACACAATCACAGAATGCCAGGGATTGGAAGGGGCCTCCAGAGATCATCCAGGCCAGAGCAGGACCACACAGGAACACATCCAGGTGGGCTTTGAAAGCCTCCAGAGGAGACTCCACAGCCTCTCTGGGCAGCGTGCTGCGGGCCTGCAGCAGCCTCACACCAAAGAGTTTTCTCCTCATGCTGAGGTAGAACCTCCTGGGGTCCAATTCGTGCCCCTTGCCCCTGGTCCTATCACAGGACACCACTGAACAGAGCCTGGCCCCTTCCTGCCCCCCACTCTGCAGGTGTTGGTGCACATGAATGAGATCCTCCAGCTGCCCTCCAGAAGAGCTGTTCCTGAGCAGCCCCCTTGGGACAAACCCATTCTGGGAGGGCTGTACTGGGGGCCAGCCTGGGCCCTGCAGGAGCTGCGTGGGTGCAGCTCCCTGAGTCTGTCAGCCTGTGCCCAGCTGCTGGCAGGTCTGGGCTGGTCTGCAGACGCCGCCGCAAGCTACTCTCCAACCTTCCCCAGCGGCTCCAGAGCCACGGAGAGCCCCTCCCAGATTAAGAGAGCCCTTAGCAAAGCCTCTGCATCGTCGTTTGGCAGAGCAGATCCTGTCCCCAAGCCCCCAGTCCCTCCAGCGTCTCCAAACTTTGCTCTGCCTCTGGCCAGGGCCTTTCTAAAGAGCTTCTGCCCCCTCCCATGGCCCTGTGCCAGCCTGCACTAGCTGGCAGGCAGAGGAGCCTCAGCTCCTTAAGGAGCTCCTCCATCTGCTGAGATGCTCTGTGGTGTTCGGTGAGGTTTTGCATCCCCAACAGCGGCCTGGAGCTGGCAGCAGGGCTTCACCCCCTGGTTTTCTCTCTGGTCCCTGCAGCAGCAGGAACCTTTGTCCCGAGGGGTCTCAGCTAGAGCTTGGCAACGCTTGGGATTCGCCGCGGCGGCGGAGACTCTGCTGGCCCCACAGCCGTGGGCTGCAGAATTCCAGCTCCTGCCTGGGACAGAGCAGCTCCGTTACACAACGGAGCCTTGTGGCACGCAGCCCTGGCAGCTGGCACGCAGCAGTGCTCCCAGCTGCGCTAAAACCGCACAGAGCCCTCACCCAGCTCCAGCCCCGAACTCCACCCAGGCACCAGAGCCCTGCTCGGGCTCCGGTCGCGTTTGCAAGGCTTCAGATACCCCCAAGGATGTTGCCAAAACCATCGTGTGTGACACCGGCAGTGTGGGGTGAGGGGCCCACCGCTGCCCCTTGCTTCACTTCTTGTCCCTGAGGCTTCTCCTCCGCCCGCTGCTCCCGGCCCGGCCCCGGGACCAGGATCTGCGCTTTCTGACCCAACCCAGCCGTGCTCGGCAGCGCAGGAGGTTGGCTTGAGGGGAGGTTGGGGCTGCGCCCAGGCTTTCCTTCTCTGCTCTGCTCTGCCAGCCAATGCCCGGGCCGGCGCTGGAGCAGCTCCGGTGCCTCCCCACGAGGGCCGGGCTATAAATCCCAGTGCCGGGCGCGGCTCGCCTCCCGCCCCTCCGTCTCCGCTCGTTCGTTTCGCGCTGTCGGTAAGTTGCTGGGGTTTATTTCCTGCTGTCCCCCCTCGGCCCTCCTGGTCCTCCAGATGCCCTCCAGATGTTGCCCTGTTCTGCCATGGGGTTTCTCCGGAGCTGAGCTCAAAGGCTCCGTTTCACAGCCAGGGGCTGGGAAGTGCTTGTGCCCCTTCCCCATCCTGCCTGTGCCCCTGCCCTGCTTGGCTCGAGTGGGATGGGTCTGCTGCCTTCCCTCTCTCATGTTCTCCCTTCCAGGGGGTTGTTCGTAGGGGATGCCCAAGCTTGGTGCCAAGGGGAGGGTGAAATCAGGGAGGAGGTGATGACTCACTCCAGTGCATGCCCAGTGGGGCACTGGAGCAGCCTGCATGGGCTGAGGGAGTCCATCAGATCCTGGCATGGGAGCGTCTGGGGAAGCCGAGCTCTGCTCTCACCCCTTGTGCTGTGTTGGTGCCTCCAGGCTCGTTGGCATTCCTCATGGCGTGTCCCCTGGAGCAGGCGCTGGCCGTGATAGTCGCCACCTTCCACAAGTACTCGGGGAAGGAGGGGGACAAGTACAAGCTCAGCAAGCAGGAGCTGAAGGAGATGTTGATGAAGGAGCTGCCCAGCTTCAGCGTAAGCCTGGGGCAGAGGGTGCCGGGTCCCACGGGCCATACTGGCACGGGGGGTGTGCCTCTTGATAACCCCCAGTGTAACCCCCCCTCTACCCTCGGCAGAGCCAGGCCAGTGAGAGCAGCCTGCAGAAGCTGATGAGCAACCTGGACTGCAACAGCGACAGCGAGGTGGACTTCCAGGAGTACGTCACCTTCCTGGCCTGCATGGCCATGATGTGCAACGACTTCTTCCAGGACTACCCCGACAAGATGCCACGCAGGAAGTGACCACAGGGCACGGTGCCCAGGCTCGGCTGCTGCTCCTGTGACTCTCCCACTCCCCTCCCGATGCTCTTTCAATAAAGGTTGCTTTAAACAAAGTCTCCCGCGGAGGTTTGGTGCCCCAAGGGCAGGCATGGAGCAGAGTCCATTTCCCTCCTTCTGCACTGCTGTGGGCTGAAGGTTGGTCCAGGATGGATCCAGTTGCTGTCTACAACTACCTGAAGGGATGTTGTAGCCAGGTGGGGTTGGTCTCTTCTCCCAGGCAACCAGCAACAGAACGAGGGCACAGCCTCAAGCTGTGCCAGGGTAGGTTCAGGCTGGATGTGAGGAGGAAGTTCTGCCCAGAGAGAGTGATTGGCATTGGAATGGGCTTCCCAGGAAGGTTGTGGAGTCTCTGTCTCTGGAGGTGTTCAAGCAAAGCCTGCATGGGGCTCTTAGTGCCATGATCTGGTTGGCTGAATAGGGCTGGGTGCCAGGTTGGGCTGGATGAGCTTGGAGCTCTCTGCCAACCTGCCTGGTTCTTTGACTCTGTGATCTGGGGAAGAAATTTTTGACACTGCTGGTGATGACAGCCTGGCCCAGGGTGCCCAAAAGGTAGTAGAAGCCCCATCCCTGGCACCATCCCAGGTCAGGTTGTTTGGGGCTGTCCATGCTGGCTTGAGCTGGATGAGCTCTGCAGGTACCTTCAGCTCGACCCAGTCTGGCATGCCCAACCCTCTGATGCCTTCCAGGCTGGAGTGTGCTCTGCAGCAATGTGGGCACCATGTTCCTTGAGTCCTCATAAAGCACCCACAGGGCTGGACCCCACCCTGCACGTTTGAGTGACTCAGTGGTGAGCTCTGCCCTGCAACACCGTGCCCTGCAGCACCATGCCCTGCAGCACCAATCAGCACTGTGTAGCCACACAAGCCTGACAGCTCTGACTGGTGCCATGGCAATGGTGCTAGCCTAGCAGCTCTGTGCAGCAGAACTGACAAACTCCCCTGGCATCAGCAGCTGTGCCCCCACCTGCTGCCCACGGAGGAGTCAAACAGGACCCTTTACCCCGCCCTGCCCAGGGCAGCTCCTCCAGAGGCAGGGTCCTATTGTCTTTCTGCCCGGGGCAGGGTCTGTGTGACCTGCAGTTTGGTCTTCCCCTGTGCCCAGACAGCCCCCCATGGCCAGCAGCCTTGGGAGATTGTCCCTGTGGCACTGCCACTCCCAGCCCTGCGGCTGTGCTTGGCCGTGGGACTGGTGCCAACACCCCACAGCAGCCAGGCCCCAGGGCAGGGCTTGTGTCAGGAGTTCCTCCTATGTGGGCACTTGGGTCCTGTGACAGGTTGGGCAGCAGATGGCAGCTTGGGTGGCAGCATGGGTGGTGTCCCAGTGCTCCGTGATGGCACCAGGGCCCTTCAACGTCTTTGCCACTGAGCTGGATGAAGGGATGAGGGCACTTTCACAAGATGGGTCCGAGCTGGCTGGGGAGCAGCAGATGCCCAGGCTGGCCCACCGGGTGAGGTTCACCAAGGCAAAGGGCTGGACTCTGCCCCGGGCACTCTGCCGTGTGGGCTCCAGGTTGGAGGCAGTGATTGGAAACTGCCCAGTGGGAAAGGACTCGGGGGAGGGGTGGGGGTTGGTGCCAGCAGCTGGAGATGAGCCAGGGGGGTGCCAGGGCTTCTCCAGCCTCAGCAGCTCCATGGTTCTGTGAGGACTTACAGAAGGAACCAGGTTGGAAAAGACCTCTGGGGTCGTCGAGTCCAACCCACCCCCGAACCTCTTCTAATGGACCAGCCCTGGCACCAAGTGCCCCATGCAGACTCCTCTGCAACCCCTACAGGCATGGGCACTCCACCACCTCCCTGGGCAGCCTATTCCAGTGCCAATCACTCTCTCTGGGCACAACTTCCTCCTCACATCCAGCCTGACCCTGCCCTGGCACAGCTTGAGGCTGTGTCCCCTTCTTCTGGCCCCGGGTGCCTGGCAGCAGAGCCCAACCCCACCTGGCTACAACCTCCCTGCAGGGAGCTGCAGACAGCAATGAGCTCTGCCCTGAGCCTCCTCTGTGCCAGGCTGCACCCTCCCAGCTCCCTCAGCCTCTCCTCACAGGCCTGTGCCCCCTCCCCAGCCTTGCTGCCCTGCTCTGGGCACCTTCCAGCACCTCAACATCTCTCTTGACTGGAGGAGCCCAGAACTGGACACAGCACTCAGGATGTGGCCTGAGCAGTGCCAGCACAGGGGCACAAGAACTGCCCTGGTCCTGCTGCCGACACTGCTCCTGGCAGAGGACAGGATGCCATTTGCCTTCTTGGCCACCTGGGCACACTGCTGGCTCCTGTTCAGCTGCCGCCCAGCATCCCCAGGGCCCTCTCTGCCTGCCCCATGGCACAGAAGTGTCTCCTCCCTGGAGCCCACGTGGCACAGACACAGCCCTGCACAGCTCCATACGTGTCCCATCAGGTCTCACTGGTGGTGCCCCCATGCCCTGCTCAGCCCCTTCCTGGATGGGGCTTGCCCTGCCCAGCTCACTCAGCCTAGGCCCTGGCTCTTTCTTGCCCTCTTTTGCAATTTAGGTTTTTACTGGCACCATTTCCTCACCCTCCTGGGTGAGGAGGCTGCTGGGCAGATGTTTCACCACCCCTACCCTTCTCATCTCCTCAAAGTCTTGACAGCTTAATGAGCTTTGTGCCTTCCCAGTGTCACCAGGCATGGGCCTGGGCTGAAGCCCTTGGCCATCCTTGGCCACAGGCTCCTTGCCAGCCTCTCCAAGGCACGCAGGTTTCAGCAGCCTGTGCCAGGCACAGGCAACACTGATGGGGGCTCCTGCATATGGCAATGGCTGGGGCAGTGGTTGCTGGTGCCCTTTGGTCTGCTGGGGCAGCAATTGGGGCTGCCAGGAAAGGTTATCCCCTCAGCCTGGCACCCTGCTGTGCCCGGGTTGGTGATGTCTCCCTTGGCTCTCTTTAGGGTATGGCTCAGCAGGATGCTGCCCACAGAGGTGCCTCTTGAGGGGGTGCCTTGGACAACCCCTAGCACCTGTGCAGTAGAATGATGGGGACAGGCACCAGCCCTTGGCTAAGCACAGCCTGGCATTGCCCCCTGGAGACCCTCACTCAGCAGCCTTAGTATGAGCTGCAAAATTCCACTTCCCCCTCCTGTCCTCCATCCTCATGACCCCTCCCTGGAGAGATTCAAGGCCAGGCTGGATGAGGCCTTGGGCTAGCAGGAGCTGTCCTTGCCTGTGGCAGGGGTCTGGAACTGGATGACCTTTGAGGTTCCTTCCAACCCAACCCAGTCCATGAATCCCCACAGGGGTCTCCAAACTGGGCAGCCATGCCCTGGCTGCTGGGGCAGTCCCTGTGCCCACCCCAGGGGCTGGCTTCCTGCAGAGGCTTCTTGATGCTTCCTTGTTTTGCCCAACGAGTTTGGGATGTCCCCTTCCTGGCAAGGAGTTCCTGGAGCCTTGGGTGTGCTGCTCAGCCTTGCACAATTCCCAGGGTGATTGTCGTGGAGGAGCTGTGAGGCTGCCACAGGGAGGGTATAAAAGAGACCTCCCCTTCAGCACAGCTCCACTGCTCTGCTTGCTCCTCTGGGCACCACCTCTGCAGAAGCCAGCCCCAGCCCTGCTCCTCGGTAAGTGGGTCCTTGGCTGGTGGTGGCTCCAGGCTGCTGGAAGTGCCCCCAGGATGAGCCTGAGCCTGGAGCCTGCTGGAGTTCCTGCAGAGAAGACAATGTCCCCTGCTGGGTTTAATGCTTTGCTTCCTTTCCCTTCCCAGCAAGATGAAAACCGACCTGGAGCTGGCCCTGGAGTGTGCCATCAACATCTACCACCACTATGCCATCAAGAACCCCCTCGACGACTACCTGAGCAAGGCTGAGTTCTCCCAGCTGCTGAGGGACACAGCTCAGCCCTTCCTGCACAGGACTGCCCCGGTAAGAGCCCAGCACAGCCTGGGGTGGCCCAGAGCCTCCCAGAGAGGAGGGAGAGGTTTGCTTGGGTTCTCCTGAGGCCCTGTAACCCTTGCTGGGTGAGCTGTGGGCTGGCAGCCTGACCCTGAGCCCTGCTCTGATTCAGCCTGACGCTGTCTGTGTCCCTGCAGCCCAACATGTCTGAGGATGGCTACATCCAGAAGCTCTTCAGCCAGGCTGATGGCAACCATGATGGGCGCCTCAAGTTCACTGAGTTCCTGACCATCTTGGGCCTCGCTCTTGGAGATGCCCACAAGAGGTCCCATGAAGATCCAGGTCATGACCACGACCACAGCCATGGTCCTCAGGCCTGAAGCTGTTCCAGGGTGACTGTAACCATGGGGTTGTGCCCTTCCAGCACCATCATCCCTCTGTCTGTCCTCAAGCCCAGAAAGCCTCTGACCAAAGCTCTGTCACCTGCCCATGGCACTGAAATAAAATGTCCTGCTCCAAGCATCTGCTGTGTCCTCTTGTGCCTTGCTCCCAGGGGCTGGGTGGGGTCGGTGCAGGCCAAGCTGTGGAAGCAATGGCAAAGGGAGGGTGGTGTGGGGAGACTTCAGTCTCCTGCAAAGCAGGCCAAGGTGCTGCTGGTCCCAGCTGGGCAGCACAGGCTGGGTGGGCTTTACGCACCAAAAGATGTCAGAGCTCAGCCTCCTCCCTCTGCTTCCCCAAGGCTCACCCTGAGCAGGGTGACTGCCCCCAGCACCCTTTGGCTCAGCAGAGCTGGGGTATGGAGCACCACCATGCTGGGAGGGCTCCTGGGTGGGAGCAGATGATGGCTACACAGGAGCCCAGCTCCATGGGCCTCAGCCTGAGCTCATCTCTGCACAATCTCCTGG
Organism: Pogoniulus pusillus; assembly: GCF_015220805.1. NCBI lineage: Eukaryota > Metazoa > Chordata > Aves > Piciformes > Lybiidae > Pogoniulus > Pogoniulus pusillus. Next base: position 650,663 of record NC_087306.1, on the reverse strand, counting down.
CCATGCCAAGGGTGAAGCACAGCCAGGGGCTGCTTGCCCAGGCAGCTACCAAGGCCCAGCTCTGGAGCTGGGGGTGCAGCACCCTGGGGTGGCTGTAATGATTTTGCAGCCCTTGAAGCTGCCACTGCTTGTCCTGCAAGCCCAAACACATCACAGAGTAGGGCTGAGAGGCTCTGCAGAGCATGGGACAGGACTCGATCAGGTCACAGCGCATTTGCAAGCCACTGCAAGCTCCTGGGAGAGCAAACAGGAGTGGAAAGGAGCTCCTGGATCCGGCAGGCACTGATCACTGCACGGGAAACCCAGTGACAGCTGAAGCCAGAAGCCTGACCCAGGCAGTGTGAGGTGTGGGTCTGCGAGTGGCTCTTTGTGCCCCATGGCACAGCTGAGAACTCTCCAGCTTCATGACTTGGCCACTGGCATTGGGAGGTTCTCCTGCCCCTCTGCTCTTCCCTGCAGAGGACACCACTGAGGGCCAGTTGTGGATCCTCAGTTGCAGGAGGACTGGGAGCTACTGGAGAAAGTCCAGCAGAGCTGGGAAGGTGCTGAGGGGCCTGGAGCAGCTCTGTGAGGAGGAAAGGCTGAGAGCCTGGAGGAGAGCAGTGCCAGAGGGGATCTGATCAGTGCTTAGCAGGAACTCAAGGGGTTGTAGATGCAAGAGGCTGGGGCTGGCTTCTTAGTGGTGCCTAGGGATGGGGCAAGGCACAAGGGGCACAAAGTGGAGGCCAGGAGGTTGCAGCTGAGCAGGAGGAGAAAGTTGCTTGGGGTGAGGGTGCTGAGGCCTGGAGCAGGCTGCCCAGAGAGGCTGTGGAGTGTCCTTGTCTGGAGAGCTTCCCACCCTCCCTGGGCATTGTGCCCCTGGGCAAGATGCTGTGGGCACCCTGCTGGAGCAGAGGGTGCAGGAGGTGATCTCCAGAGCTCCTTTCCTACCCACCCATGCTGGGAGTCTTCATTGTCCTGCCCAGAGCACTTGGAGGTCACTTGGGGATCACCTTCTTGTGGGGTTGTGCCTTCCCTAGAGTTCTTGAGCAGTGTGGTGGGACAGGTGGGAGCTCAGAGCCCACAGCTCCGCCTGCGCAGGCTCAAGGGCCAGCCCCAGCCTCTGCCGATGCCTTCAGGAGCACCTGCGGGATGAGGACGCAGCTGGAGTCCCCAGCGAGCAGGGCAGGAAAGCAAACAGCAGCAGGAGGAGAGTCAGGGAGCGCAGAAGCAAACTGCCGCAGCAGCTCTCGGCGCTGCCCTTGGGCCCTGCAGGAAGCATCCTACAACGGGAAGGGGCAGCGCTTTGCCTGCCCTCCCCTCTTCCTGGAACCATTGCCTCAGCTCCACAGCTCCTCGTGGTGGCTCCAGCTTCCTCACCTGCTCCCTGATGCAAGAGAGGTGACACAGAGGTGATGGTTACAAAACTCCTGCCAATTACTGCTTCAGGGCAGTAAGGACCTCACCTGGGCTTGTCACCCTCTTTTGCACCCAATTTCCTCCACCGAGGAAGGAGCAATGGGAGAGGGCTGGGACTTGGTGTGAGAATGGGATGGATGGATGCGTGGATGGATGGATGGATGGATAGATGCATGGAAGGATGGATGCATGGATGGATGCATGGATGGATGCATGGATGGATGCATGGATGGATGGATGGATGGATGCATGGATGGATGGATGCATGGATGGATGGATGGATGGATGCATGGATGGATGGATGCATGGATGGATGCATGGATGGACGATGCTCTGGAAAAGAAGGTCCCAAAAGGTGGAAGCTGCCTTGGTGCAGAAAGCAGCTAAGGGACAATGTTACCCATGTCTGAGAGTCACTGAACCCCAGCATGGGTGGGTAGGAAGGGGCCTCTGGAGCTCACCTCCTGCACCCTCTGCTCCAGCAGGCCACCCACAGCAGCTTGTCCAGGGGCACAATGCCCGGGGGGGGGTGGGAAGCTCTCCAGACAAGGACACTCCACAGCCTCTCTGGGCAGCCTGCTCCAGGCCTCAGCACCCTCACCCCAAGCAACTTTCTCCTCCTGCTCAGCTGCAACCTCCTGGCCTCCACTTTGTGCCCCTTGTGCCCAGCCCTGGACAGCACTAAGAGCAGTTTGGGCCCAGCCTCTTGTCTCTAGACTCTCTCCAGCAGCTCTCTGGACCTGGGGAAATTCACTCTGGACCCTTCCATTTTTCTCCTGCAGCCTCACAGAAGGAGGAAAGCTTTTAGCACATCCCAGGACTCTTGGCAGGTTCTGCCAGGCCAGGCCAAGCTCCTGCTCTAGGGTTGTGCTGGAGCAGCCTTTGCTTGCCCAGCTCAGCCCTGTTGAGGTGGCAGTGGGGGGGGAAGGAAAATTCCAGAGCCTGCTGGGTGCAACCAGGAACTCAGGGCAGAGGAATGAGATGGGGAAGTTTGGCAGGTGCCACCTTGCAATCTCCAGGTACGGGAAACAGAAGCTCAGGCTGCTGCTTGCGGCAGATGTGTCACAGCTCTGGGGAAAGAGGACCTCAGGAGGTATAAAAGAGCTGCCCAGAGCCCTGGGAGCACTGCAGCAAACACATCCTCTGCAAACCCTGCCTGAAGACAAAGGTAAGTGGCACCTTTGCAGAGAACAGGGTGAGGGAGAGGTGGTCTGCAGCACTGTGCCCCCTCCCTGCTACGCTTGTTTGGCTGCAGGGTGCTGCCTTCTGCTGGGGACAGGAGCCTGGTTTGGGCTGCAAGGATAAGTTAATAGCATTCCTGTGCCAGCCTCGTGGGACTTGATGGTTTTGGTTGGCTTTGACCATCTCAAACCCTCATGATTGCACTGGCAGGGAGAGAACCCTCTGAGGGGTGGCACTCTGCAGAGGGCAGGGGCTCTGATCGCAGCCAGGAAGCAGAGGGACGTTCAGAAAGAGGAGGAGGTGAGGCAGAGGCTGCGATGAGCCATACCTGAGCCATGCTCCTTGCTGCCAGATCCATGCCCTGCTGGCTCTGTCTGACTTGCCTGGCAGATGCCTCCAGGTCAGCAGGATCAAGCTGCTGCTGCTTAGACAGAGCTAGGGCTGGGAGATGCCAGGAACTGGTGATGCTTCCTAAACCCCCTTTTTGCCTGCTTGGCACTCTGGGCACCGTTGGCCTCCTCAGCCCCACTGGGGTGAGGCTCCTGGTGCAGATCTGCTGATAGCTCTTGAGCTGCAGTACAACCACCCTCGGGGGGGGAGGTGCCGATCCTTGCTGCTCCTCATGGCTTCGAGGTTTCTCCACACTTCTGCAGGCACCTCAGGAGCTCAACCATGTCTGCAAGCACCAGGACCACAACCTCCTGTGCTGACTCCAGGCAATTCCCTGGGAACTGCACCCTAGAGGAGGCCCTGAAGGCCATTGTGGACATCTACCATAGATACAGCATCAGGAAGGGGCAGCTTGACCTGCTCAACTTCAACGACTTTGATAAGCTGCTGAAGGAGCAGGCACCAACCTTCCTGAAAGCCTGCGTGAGTGTCAGGGCTGGGCTCTGCCTCCTGCTGCAGGGGTGAGGCTGGGATTGCCTCCAGGGTTGCTCCTGGGGGGTTGTGGTCCAATCCCCACCACAGCTGGGGGCCACAGGGTTGGGTTTCTGCCACCCTACCCAACTTGCCCACATGTCATGGAGCAGTCTGTGCCCATCCCTCCCGGCACTGCAAGGGGATGAAGCAGCCAGAATCCCAGCAGGGGTCCAGCATGGAGGGTGGGAAGTGAGCTCTGGACAGCATCTTCTCCACTCACCCTGCTGACTGCAAGGCAGGAGGGGGTCCCAAAGACTCTGAAGCTCCCAAATGCTTCCTAGGGCATGCACGAGCAGAGCTGCCCTTGGTTCCCACCAAGTCTGGTGGGGAGCTGAGGTGGGGGAGGGGGCACACCAGACACCTGTCTTGTTCCCCAATTTCAGGGCAGGAGCAAGCCTGACTACCTGACCAAGCTGTTCCAAGAGACAGACCTGAACAAGGACAAGGAGCTGAGCTTTGAGGAGTTCCTGACTGTGCTGTCCAAGGTGGCCGACGACTCTCACCGCATCACCCACAGCCACGAGCGCTGCGGGCCGGACAGGGACTGAGCCCAGCACAGCCCAGAGCTGGCTGCTGCCGGGGGCAGGCTCTGCCTCTTGCTGCCCTCTCGGCCCTCTCAGTGCTTGTGACACAATAAAGCATGCCCTGAACTTCACCAAGTCCTTTCTGTCCCAGCTCTGCCTTCGGTGTCTGCCCTGCAGGAGGGGAGGGTGGGCACGGTCCTGCTGGAGGTGAGGGGTAAAGGTCTGCACCTCGAAACCCCACGAGGAGGTTTGTGGTGAGTGGGTGAGCACTGCAGTGCTCTGCCTGGCCCAAGAACCATGAAATGGTTTGGATTAGAAGGACCTTCAGAGTCCACCCAGATCAGCCCCCTTCAGCCAGCAGGGTCAGCCTCAACCAGAGCCCCAGACAATCTGACCTGGGATGGTGCCATCTGTGGGGCATCTCCCACCTCTGTGCAACCTGTGCCAGGCTCTCCACACCCTTAGTAACTCCTCCTTCTCTCCACTCCCAACTTGGAGTCTCAAACCAGCCCCTCCCTTGTCCTGCCTCTACAGACCCTGCTAAGTCTGCCCTCAGCTTGCAGGGTTCAGTGTTCAGAGCCCAGCACAGGACCCCTCCTGAGCTCTACAAGGGTTTCCCATCTCCTGCAGGGCTCTGTCCTCATGGCAGAGGTTTTCCTCCTGACAGAGGAAGTTTGCAGCACTTCACTCTGGGGTGGAGATTCAGAAGGTGTCCAGAAGCTCTCCCTGGAGCATTCTCCTCTCCAGGCTGTACCCTCCCAACCCTCCCAGCTTGGCCTCACAGCAGAGCACTTCCAGCCCTGCCAGCCCTGCTGTGGCCTCCTCTGGCCCTGCTCCCTTGGAGCTCCTGAAGCACAGAATGATGGAATCAGTCAGGGCTGGAAGGGACCACCAGGATCACCCAGTGCTAACCCCCTGCCATGGCAGGGACACCTCACTCCAGATCAGGTTGTCCAGAGCCTCATCCAGCCTGGCCTAAAACACCTTCAGGGATGAGGCTTCCAGCTTCTCCCTGGGCAACCCCTGCCAGGCTCTCACCACCCTCCTGCTGAACAACTTCTTCCTCACCTCCACTCTGACTCTCCTCATTTCCAGCTTGGTTCCATCCCCCCCAGTCCTATCACTGCCTGACAGCCTAAAAAGTCCCTCCCCAGCTCTCTTGCAGCCTCCTGCAGACACTGCAAGGTCACAATGAGGTCTCCTGGGAGCCTTCTCCTCTCCATCCTGCACAGCCCCAACTGCCTCAGCCTCTGCTCCTCCTCGTGGCCCTTCTCTGGACCCCTTCTGGCACCTCCATGTCCCTCTTGTCCCAGGGGCTCCAGACCTGGATGCAGTGCTCCAGGAGGGATCTCAGCAGTGGGGAGCAGAGGGGCAGGATCACTTCCCTCACTGCTGCCCACACTGCTCCTGCTGCAGCCCAGGCTCTGTCTGCTCTCTGGGCTGCCAGAGCAACACTCATCTCAGATTGAACTTCTTGGCCACCAGCACCGCCAGGTCCCTCTGCTCAGGGCTGCTCTCACGCCAGTCACTGCCCAGCCTGTACTGGTGCTTGGCATTGCCTCGACCCAGATGCAGGACCTTGCACTTGGCCTCACTGAGCTTCATGACGTTGGCACATCCCTGGCACCGTGCAGCTGCTCTTCACACCTCCACGGCTCTGGGCTTGCAGCCCTTCACAGCAGAGTTTGCCACCAGCAGGCTGCAGCCCCCCAGCAGGACACCTTTCTGCCCTGGCTGCTCTGCCTTCCATACCCACGTTTGGCCCTGGGCTGCCAACATCTTCCAGGGCAAGACCCAGCTGCAGGACCTGGCACTTGCCCCAGGGCACTTCACAGCCATGTTTTGGCCTTCACTTCGTGCCTGAGCTCAGCACCGTGGCTGCAGGGTGGGCAAAGCCCCAGGCAGATCAGCTGAGTCAGCACTCGGAGCAACCACAGGAAAGTCTTGTTCTGCTCCTTGGCTCTGAGCCAGGGCTTCTGCCACACAAACAGCAGCAAAGCAGAGAGAGGACAGCCCTGAAACAAGCAAAGACACCTTGCAGCCACACCTTGTGCCACAGCCCTTGGCACAGGCTGCTGGTAACCCCAGGAGGCAGGCGAGGAAGTTCCTGCAGCCCCTCCTGCTATTGTCTGGCTGCCAGGACCAGCTGCTGTGGGCAGGGGATGGTCCTCGGAGGGCACTTCCCTCGGCACCAGCTCGGTGCCTGTGTCACACAGGTGACCTTGGCCATGCTGGGCTGTGTGGAGCTGTTGGATGCCTTCAGGTGCCTGGGACCATGGTGGAAGAAGAGAGAGATGACTTTGAGATGTTGTGCAGCTTGAGCCAGCAGCACAAACCCAGCCCACAGGAGACACTAAGCACAGGTCCTGATGCACCTGGGCAGGCTTGCAAGGATGGGGATGGATGGGGGTGGATGAGGGTGGATGGGGATGCTGCAGGGCCAAGCCAGGGGGGCGCTGAGCTGCCTGGCAGTGTCTGAAGAGATCCTGCAGGAAGGTTGCGGAGAGTTCGCTCGAGGGTGTGCGAGGCCAAGGGAAGCCTCAAGGCTCAGCCTCGGCAAGCTGCTGCCAGGCTCCTGCTGCCGCCTGGTGGCCACCCGAGGCAGTCTCCTCTCCCAGCCCTTGTTGCCTGGGACACCTCCTGCGGGAGTTGTTAACCTACTCCGCCTGCTACAGGCCCTCCCCAACCCCCAGACCCTCCCCTGGGGGATCCTCAGCCTGGTGGCTGTCGCTGGATCAGTTGCACAATGCCGAGCATGATGGCACTGGGGGACTTCGGTGCACCACAGCTATCATCTTGGTTATCAGCCCAGGCAGCATAGGGATGAGCCACAGTGAGGTGAAGTTGGTTGGTCCTGGACGGCTGCTGAGCTGCATGGCCAGGAGCTGAGTCACCACTATGGGTAAAGCCTCAGCAAGAGCCCAGCAGAGCCGTCCTGATGCTGCTGTGGCTGGGGACGTGCCACGCGGCATGGCACTGTGGCTGGGTGGGAGTCCCAGTCCGAGGAGCTGGCTGGGGGTGACTCAGAGCAGTTCTGCTCCCCACTGCCCTCACTCGAGGGTGGGTCTGTGCTTGCCAGGGCAGCAGCCATGCTGGGAAATGCCATCACCCTGTGGTACCCTCCCATCCTCCACAAGAGCTTCGTGCCCACAGCACCACCACTCCTGGTCACCTCCCACAGCCCCCAGTCCTGGAGCCCCTCTCCTGCCTAGGCATGGACCACAGAGCCCCCAGGGATCAGTGGGTCTGGTGCTGCTCAGCATCTTTATCAATGCCACTGATGAGGGCACAGACAGACAGAGGCTGCGCAGCAAGTTTGCTGCTGGCACCAAACTGGGAGGCTTGGCTGAGACAGCTGCAGACTGTGCTGCCCTCCAGAGAGGCCTGGGCACAGAGCTGGGCACAGAGGAACCAAATGAGGTTCAACATGGACCAGTGCAGAGTCCTGCACCTGGGGATGAAGAATAAACTGCCCCAGGACAGGCTGGGAGGTGACTGCTGGAGAGCAGCCCTGGGGAGAGGGACCTGGGAGTGCTGGGGGAGAACATCCATGGGCAGCAATGTGCCTTGGGGGCCAAGAGGCCAATGGGGTCCTGGGGGGCATCGAGCAGAGTGTGCCCAGCAGATCCAGGGAGCTTCTCCTGCCCCTCTGCTCTGCCCTGCTGAGAGCTCATCTTGAGCTCTGCCTTCAGTTTGGGACTCCCCAGTTGAAGAGGGACAGGAACTGCTGGAGAGTGTCCAAGGGAGGGTTGTGAGGATGATGAGGGGACTGGAACTGCCTGGTGAGGAGAGGCTGAGGGGACTGGGGCTGAGAGTCTGGAGAAGAGAAGACTGAGAGGAGATTTAATCAACATTTATAACTATCTGAGGGGTGGGGGTCAGGATGGGGGGGACAGGCTCTGCTCATTGCTCCTGGGATAGCACAAGGAGCAGTGGATGGAAGCTGCAGCTCAGGAGGTTCCAGCTCAACACAAGGGGTAAGTTCTTTCCTGTAAGGGTCCCAGAGCCTGGCACAGGCTGCCCAGAGGGGTTGTGGAGTGCCCTTCTCTGGAGCCTTCCCAGGCCTATCTGGATGTGTTCCTGTGTGCCCTGAGATTGGATGGTCCTGCTATGGCAGGGGGGGTTGGACTCAATGATCTCTTTGAGTCCCTTCCAACCCCTGACATCTGTGATCTGTGATCCTGTGAACCCATCTGTCTGGAAGAGATCTCCCCCAGCCTGGCAGACCCCAGGGCTCCCTAAGGCTGTGCCCCAGAGGGCTGTGGGCTGCTGCTGTCTGTGCTCTGCTCCTTGGCCACCCCAAGCACAGCTCTGCATCCAGGCCCCACGGCTGCAGCTGTCCCGAGAGCTCCAGGGGGCAACCTCTGGGCTGATCCATCCCCCAGCAGTAGCACCCTCATGCTCGGCAGCCCCTGCTGTGCCAGGGTCAGACTTGGCTCCAGCCTGTGGCCTGCACCTGGTTTCCAACCCACTGAGCCCTGGGGGTGCTGAGTGCCAGGCTGGCGACGTCGGCACTCTCCGTGGGTGGCAGAGGGTGGCTCCAGCAGCCTCTCCTCTCCCAAACATGCTGCCCTGAACCCACCCCTGCAAAGGCTGCCTGGGAACATTGCAGCAGCGGGTGAGCTCATCTGTCCCAACCCCGTATCTGCCCATCTGGGGATGGTGCCTGAGTCTTTAATGAGAGCTTGCACACCCTTCATAGCATGGAGGGCTCGTCACAGCGCCGTGCCAGGTGACCAAACCTGGGGTCATTGACTTCTTGGAGACCACACAGAAAACTGGCCAAGAGCTGGGAGACCTCAGACATCAGCTGAACTATTCTGTCTCCTTCTCCACCACATTTTCTAGGCTCCAGCACTGCTGAGCCCTGGGACCTTACATATCACTTTGGTTGTGAGGGGAGAAAACCAACCCAACCCTCTGGGGGAGGCTTAAATGTGAGGAGAAGCTCTGGTGAGGTTTAGCTTTGATCCAAGGGAGAAACCAAGGAGGTGATCCAAGGAGATGATCCAAGGAGTTGTCTCCAGCGCAAAGCTCTGTGCAAGACCTTGTGGTGTCTGCTCGGGCTCCTGAGCAATGCCCGTGGAGAGCAGAGCTTCACACTGACCCACATGGATCCTCTGCCAGCTGTGCTGGTAAACATCCTGCTGGGGAAGGGATAATGAGCAGAGCTCCGTGGGAAGTGCAGCAATGCAGAGACACAACCAGAGAACAGGACTGGCCAGGAGAAATCTTTGCCCTCCGCCCACTCCCTGCGAGGAGCCTGCACCCAGCTGCTCCCACCAGTGCCATCCGTGCCTGGCTGCTTGCTGCAGGTGAGCAGGGTGAGTGCCCCCCCGCTTCTGTGTGCTGCTGGAAAGGAGCCTTTCTGCCAGGGGGTCTGTGTCTTTTGGGTGTTGTTTAGCAACTTGTTCTTCCCAGAGGGGACCAAAGACACAAGGCACAGGAGGAGCTGCTGCAGGCTCCCTCCGGGAGCCCCGAGCGCAGCAGGTGTGGAGCTGCAGAGCTTCCCTGGGCTGATTTATTCCACTCACCAAGGGCTCGAGATGGCCACAGGAGGCTTCCAGCCTTCTAATTTCCACAAGGAGTGGAAAGAGGAGAAAGGGAAGAGAATGAAGGGGAAAGTCTTGAGCACAGCTGGGGTCGTGGACACCCAGTGCCCGGCACCGGGCAGAGGGAGGGTTTGGGTTTAACTCTGCCAAAGCTTGGAGGAGCTGAAGCTTCACTGAATATGCTGCTGGGGCCCCCAGCACCCTGCTCTGGTGGGGATGTTCCTGCTTGCTGCAGGAGTCTTGGGCTGGGTCACCTTTTGAGGTCACTTCCACCCCAGGGCATTCTATGAGTGAGCTCTTGGAGGGGGCATGCAGTGGTCCCTGCAGGCAGAGCTGCCCCTGACACCCTGATGTGTTCCTGAGGCTTTACTCCTCTCCAGGACTGGAGCCATGTCGAGGCTCATCAAAGCCATCACTGACATGATGGAGAATTACCAGGGCAAAGCCAAGAGGGGAAAGAAGTCTGAGCCCTTCAGCAGGAGCGAGTTCAAGAAGCTGATCCAGCAGGAGTTTGCTCCTGTCAAGGTAACTGCATGAGGCTGGGGGTGCAAAGATGGATGGGAAAGGTGCTGGGGAGACACACCTGGAGGTGCTCAGGGGTGGAGAGGGGTCCTGGAACACGCACTTGGCACCCAGGGTTTGAACTGGATCTCTCCAATCTTTGGTTTTCCTGGGCAAAGCTCCTGTGCACTGCTCTGGTCCTGCTGCTCCCTGTCCCTGCTGTTCCCTGTCCCAGCAGAGGCTGAGGAGGGCTCCTACTGTGCCTCCATCTCCTCCCTGGCGTTGGTCTCCTTGCAGCCTCCACTGCCTGCTGTGCCCACCCTTGGTGTTGTGCTGCTCTTGCAGCAAGGGGCCTCAGCCCCCACTCGTTCCTCTGAGGAGGTCTGATGAGCTTCTGTCCTCCCAGAGGTCGCCCAGCAGTAGGTACAGGTACATCAGCAGCCTGCCTGACTCCGACACCGAGCCCATAAACAAGAAGAAGAGAAGTTCTGACAAGGCCTGTGTCTACTGAAGGATGCCTGCTGCAGCCCCTGGGGCTCAGGGATGAGGAGGTGAGGAAGAGCTCGAGAGCAGCAAGCAGAAGGTCCAGAACAGCTTTTGCATTGCCTTGCTAGGCTGAGACAGATCCTTCCTCAGAACTGAGGTCACCCTGATGTGTCCAAGCCAGGCTGGATGAGGGCTTGAGCGACCTGTCCTAATGGAGGTGTCCATGCCTATGGTGGGGGTTTGGAACTGGCTGAGCTCTGAGGTCCCTTCCAGCCTAAGCTACTCCACGATTCTATGTCACCTGGCTCCAGCACGCTGCTGCTTGTCCCAGCAAGCCCAGTGCATAGCAGAAGCAGGGCAGGGAGCCAGGAATAGAGCTCCAGCTCCACCAGGACCCAAGGAGTTGTTAATCATCTCTCACAGCTCCAGCACAGCAAGGTAATTAGATGTTTGGAGCAGAGTAGAGGTGATACAGGCTGGTGGTGGGGGGCATGTGTGCTGACAGGGAGCGATGCCAACCTCAGCAGGGCCTTGAAGAGCTCGTGGGTGATCTCCATGGATTTTCTTCCCTCTCCTCCAGGATCCCTGACTGGCTCCGTGGGCATCAGTGACCTGTGGGCATGGTGTGATCAGCTCTGATGCTCCAGTGCAGGCCATGACTGTCCCTGCACTGCTGGCGCTGGAGACATGAGGGCCATGCCCTGTGCCACCTACGACCTCCATGAGGCAAAATCAACCCGGGGGCTCTCCTCTTGTCCAGTGCTCTTCCTGGGGAGTTTTGAAAATGCAGCTTGAAGGCTGGGCTGGGTGGGGGCAGGTTTGCTGCTTTCTTCTGGTGAGCACCATGGCAGAGCAGGTGGTTGGTGGCTCAGTCCCTTCCCCATCAGCTCCTCCCAGCTTTAGTGGGTAGAAAGTGGCAAATCAGTGGTCAGTAGGGCTGGAAGGAGGCAGGGAGTGAGCTGACTCAGGGCACTCATGAGCCAGGAGTGGCAGTTCTGCGTGGAAAAGGAAAGGTCTGTGTTTGGGAGCTGCTCTGAAGCTCGTTTGAAGGCCACAGCAACATCTCCACGGGTTGAAGGTGGCAGTGTGTGGGGGCACAAAAATGCACCTCAGTACCGAGGAGGATGCTTCAGCCTCACAAAGCAGCTGGGAATGGCTTCTCTCCCCTTCAACACTGGAAGCCTTCAGTTCTGGTTTTAGGGGAAGCTTTCCCCCATTGCTTTGTGTGAGGAACCTTCACTTGCTGGATTCTGGGGATGGAGGTTTTCTGCCCTCCTTTTTCCTTTCAAGCTTCAGCTCTAACCTGTCTGAAGGGGTTGATCTATCAGCTGCTTGGCCTGCAATGATCCTGCACTGTGCAGAACCCAAAGGGATTGGTTTTGGGGCTTATTTTTCTCCTTATAGTTGTGATGCCATAAACAAAGCAATAAAAGTCCATTGAACATGAGGCCTGCCTGATTCCTGTGAGCTGCCTGCTCCTCTCCTGGAGCCAAACTAGGGGAGATGCTGCTCAAAGCTGTGCCACAGAAAGTGCCATGGTGGGGAAGCAGCAAAGGGCTGGGGCAGGAATACAAAGCCAGGGGGTCTAGGGGCACCCCTGGGGGTCTGGAGGCACTGGGAACAGCTTCAACCAGCACCACCCCCTGGAGACAGGGTGCAGGCAGGACACACTGGCATGCAGAGAGGCTTTCATGGTGTCTCCATCATGGGTCATGATAGATGGAGGAGACAGCAGCTGGTGAGCACCCAGGGGTGGTCCACACCCACTGTGGTTGGTCACCGAAGTGCTAGAAGGGCTCAGAAGTAAACCACCTCTGCACAACTGGCACGAGTGTGCTAACCCATCTGCATCCCTGTGGATGCATCCCTGGAAAATGGGGAGGAGGAGGTGGTCAAGCAAACAGCAACACAAGAGAGCTCTTGGGAACTTAATGCTTTATTGTCTCATGGGCACCTCACGGGGCCAGAGCCCAGCCTGGTGCAGCAGGCAGAGGCAGCAGCAGGCAACCCCCGGCGGTGCCCCATCCCCAGGCAGCCACAGCTCGGGGGTGCAGAGGAGAGGGTTTGCCGCTGGGCAGCCCCGGGGCTGGCAAAGGGCTGGGGAGGCTGGAGGGAGCTGGTCCAGGCGTGGCCTTGGCTACTGCAGCTGGGGGTGAGGGACACCTCCTCACTTCATCTTCTGCTGGGGGATTTGCTGGATCTGCTGCTGCTGCTGCTGCTGGGGCTGCTGGATCTGGATCTGCGGCTTCCCGTGGCAGCCGGAGCCGCCGGAGCTGTGGCAGCCACCACCGCTGCCCCCGGAGCTGTGGCAGCCACCGCCGCTGCCCCCGGAGCTGTGGCAGCCACCGCCGGAGCCCCTGGAGCTGTGGCAGCCACCGCCGCTGCCCCCGGAGCTGTGGCAGCCACCGCCACTGCCCCTGGAGCTGTGGCAGCCACCACCACTGCCCCTGGAGCTGTGGCAGCCACCACCACTGCCCCCGGAGCTGTGGCAGCCGCCGCCGGAGCCGTGGCAGCCGCTGCTCTGCTGGCTGTAGCGCTCCTGGCTGTGGCACTGGTCCTTGTCCTGGCGGGAGCACATCCTTGGGTGCTGAGGTGACCTGCGGGGAGAGAGGAGCTGTCAGGGGCTCTCCTGCTCTGCCCCTGCTCCTCTGGGCCAGAGGACCGTGGCTGTGCCCCGTCCCGCAGCCGTTCTTCATCCTTGGGCCAGCTTCTCGCAGCCCCCTGGGCTTGTCTCAGCGCAGCTGTACCCAGGACCCTCGGGAGTCAGCACAGCAGCCAGGCAGGCTGACAGGGATATGAGGTTCCACTGCCCCATCTGCCCCAGCACCCCCATCCTGGGATCCCTGTCCCTGTCCCTGTTTGCAGTCCCACCCCCCAGCACTGCTCTGCAGGATCCCAGACATCCCCCCGGTCTGGAGCAGAGTCCCATGCCCACCCATGTGGGATTCCATCAGCAGCACAGCATGGCTCAGCCTCCAGACGGGACCTGCACCACCCATTCTGTGAACCCCAGCACTCCAGGAGCATCCCCACAGCCCAGCAGCAGGGCTTGCAGCAGATCCAAGGTCCTCAATTGCTGTGAGAACAGAGGCAGAGGAGGGGAATCCACCCCTGCTGCCCCACTCACCTGAGCTTGAGCGGAGCAGGAGAGGAGGAGTGGAGGTGCCCAAGAGAGGAGCAGTTTTATAGAGGTCCCAGATCCCTGTCCCGGAAATGAGACAGCTCCTGACAGAGCCTCCCTTCGCCGGGTACCCAATCCCCATCCGACCGCCCTCTGTTTACAGCCTGCGCCTGACTCACCCCTGGTGGGGATCATTCCTGCTTTATCTGCTTCCTGTGGCACCCAAATAGCTAATTGCAGCCTCACCTGTCCCTAATAGGACACCCCACAGTGCCTGCCCCTCCTGGGCTCACCTTCCTGGGGTTTGTTTTGCTAAATTAACCCTGGCTCTAATTAGAGTCCTGTGCCAGGAGGTTCTGCTCCCAGGGCCTAATCCCTGCTATTGAGCTGGCATGAGGCAAAGCCAGGAATGATCCAAGGGAAAAGGAGTGGAAAGTTGCTCTCTCCTCTCCCTCAGATGCTCGATCTGAAAGTGTCACCACAGCCATGGGCACAATCAGTGGGGTGAGGGCAAAGTCATGGACCCGTTGAGTCATGGATTCACAGGATTCTGGAATCACAGAGCCATCAAAGCAGGGAACAATGAAATCATCAACTCGTCTGAGTTGCGAAAACCCTTCTAGATGCTGGAGTCCAACCATGCTCTGACCACCGAGGCTGGAGCTAAACCATGGACCATGGGCCTCAGCACTACATCTCTGCCTCTCTTACACACCTCCAGGGGTGGGCATCCGACCACCTCCTGGTTGTCCTGGGAGGGCTTCCTCTGGAGATGGGCCTCAGGTCTTCAGCAAAAGGCTTTCTAGCTCCCTTTCTTGCCGTAATGTGTGTGAGCTCCCCCCCAGAAGGCACTTGAGCCACCAGAGATGGTCTGGGGGACTGCTGAGGGCTTCACCTGTGCACAGATGTTGCATGGTCACACAGAGCTTGAGGTCCTTGAGGGCTTCCTGACGGATTGGCTATTCCCATCCTCTTAATGGCAAAGAGCAGGGGATGAAGAGTGGGGAATTAAGAGACTCCTCTGAAACCTGGGAGGTTGGAGCTGTCCTACACGAGCCTCCCAGCTGGTGGCAATGGCTGCCCGTCTGTCTGCCTGCCTGAAGCCAGGTGCCAGCTGTGGGCAGGGGGCCAGCTCTGCCTAGTGCCTGCCCTGCTGACAGCTGCTGATGTCATCTGATTTCATACAGAAACTGGTGGCTGCAACTGGGGTGAGTGGAGGAACTGGGCAGATGCCCAGGCAGGGCTGCCTGAGCTGCAGGCAGAACCTGTGCAGCTGATGGAGCAAGTTCCTGCACGCAGAGAGGGGCTGGATCCTTCTGAGCAGCAGCCATGGGGCTGCTTGCTGCTGCCGAGGGCACCTCTGCTGCCGCCTGAAACCATGGCCAGAGACCAAGGACAGAGCCAGCTCTGGGCTCCAGGCTGCTCTGAGCTGGGGTTGTCCCTGCTGGAGGATGTTACCAGCAGCTGAGCACATCCTGCCCTCTGCCCTGCCCTGCTGAAGACACCTCTGGAGTGCTGGGGCCAGTGCTGGGCTCCCCAGTTGCAGAGGGACTGGTAGCTGCTGGAGAGAGTCCAGGGGAGGCTGGGAAGGTGCTGAGGGGCCTGGAGCAGCTCTGTGAGGAGCAAAGGCTGAGAGCCTGGAGGAGAGCAGCCCCCGAGGGGATCTGATCAATGCGTTTAAATATCTAAAGGGTGAGGAGCAAGAGGCTGGGGTCAAACTCTGCTCAGTGGTGCCCAGGCGCAGGATAAGGGTCCAAGCTATGGTCCAAGCTTCACAACAGCTGAAGGTTCTCTTTCAGTCCCCATCCTCTCAGATGTGTGGGTTCAGCTTTCAGATAAAAGCAGGAACCACATCAAACAGGAAGGGGAGAAGCTTCTGGCCTGTTTTATTGTGGTTACAGGGCGGGGGGGAAAGTCCTTAAAGAGTCACAACCATTAAAGGCAGAGGGAAGGAACTTCCAAAGATCTGCCTGGCAGCCACTTCTTGGGCTGAAGGAGGCTGGCAGCAGGACTTGGCTGCACCCAGTCCCCCTCACCCAGCCTTTGCTCAGGGCTGGGACACACCTGGGCCAGCTGCTTCTTGCCAAATCCCTTCCCTGGATATCTCCCTGCCGTTCCAGCAACACCTCTGCCAGCTCCTGGCTCTGCAGGGAGATGGACTTGGCTTCTCTGCCAGCTCCTCCCTTGAATCTTTGAATCCCTTAGTCCAGCTGGTGCAGTTCTGAGTTCATCTGGCACCAGCACCTGCAGGAGAAGCTTCAGAGACACAAGAAGTCCTAGCTGAGCTTCACTGCCATGGTCTAAGCAGCCTCATCCTCACAGGATCACAGATGTCAGGGGCTGGAAGGGACCCATAGAGGTCATTGAGTCCAACCCCCTTGCCAGAGCAGGACCATCCAACCCAGCTCAGGGCACACAGGAACACATCCAGATAGGCCTTGAAAGTCCTCCAGAGAAGGGCACTCCACAACCCCTCTGGGCAGCCTGTGCCAGGCTCTGGGACCCTTACAGGAAAGAATTTCCCCCTTGTGCTGAGCTGGAACCTCCTGAGCTGCAGCTTCCATCCACTGCTCCTTGTCCTATCCCAAGGAGCAGTGAGAAGAGCCTGTCCCCGCCCCCTCAGATAGTTATAGACATTGATTCAATCCCCTCTCAGTCTTCTCTTCTCCACACTAAGCAGCCCCAGGTCCTTCAGCCTCTCCTCGACAGGCTGTTCGAGTCTCCTCAGCATCCTCATAGCCCTCTCTTGGACACTCTCCAGCAGTTCCTGTCCCTCTTCAACTGGGGACCCTCAATCTGAAGGCAGATCTCAAGATGAGCTCTCAGCAGGGCAGAGCAGAGGGGCAGAAGAACCTCCCTGGATCTTTGGGACACACTCTGCTTAATGTCCTCCAGGACCCCATTGGCCTCTTGGCCCCCAGGGCACATTGCTGCCCATGGATGTTATCCCCCAGCACTCCCAAGTCCCTCTCCCCAGGGCTGCTCTCCAGCAGTCACCTCCCAGCCTGAGAGCACAGCTCGGCCTGGGGACCCTGGCTGGAAGGGCTGGGCACCTTCCCAGGGGTGACTTCCCCTGCTTACCCTGTGTGACCTGCTCAGCCCTGTACAGGTCCCACATTCTCCTAATCCATCTGCATCCCTGTGGATGCATCCCTGGAAAATGGGGAGGAGGAGGTCAAGCAAACAGCAACACAAGAGAGCTCTTGGGAACTTAATGCTTTATTGTCTCATGGGCACCTCATGGGGCCAGAGCCCAGCCTGGTGCAGCAGGCAGAGGCAGCAGCAGGCAACCCCTGGCGGTGCCCCATCCCCAGGCAGCCACAGCTCGGGGGTGCAGAGGAGAGGGTTTGCCGCTGGGCAGCCCCGGGGCTGGCAAAGGGCTGGGGAGGCTGGAGGGAGCTGGTCCAGGCGTGGCCTTGGCTACTGCAGCTGGGGGTGAGGGACACCTCCTCACTTCATCTTCTGCTGGGGGATTTGCTGGATCTGCTGCTGCTGCTGCTGCTGGGGCTGCTGGATCTGGATCTGCGGCTTCCCGTGGCAGCCGGAGCCGCCGGAGCTGTGGCAGCCACCACCGCTGCCCCCGGAGCTGTGGCAGCCACCGCCGCTGCCCCCGGAGCTGTGGCAGCCACCGCCACTGCCCCTGGAGCTGTGGCAGCCACCACCACTGCCCCTGGAGCTGTGGCAGCCGCCGCTGCCCCCGGAGCTGTGGCAGCCGCCGCCGGAGCCGTGGCAGCCGCTGCTCTGCTGGCTGTAGCGCTCCTGGCTGTGGCACTGGTCCTTGTCCTGGCGGGAGCACATCCTTGGGTGCTGAGGTGACCTGCGGGGAGAGAGGAGCTGTCAGGGGCTCTCCTGCTCTGCCCCTGCTCCTCTGGGCCAGAGGACCGTGGCTGTGCCCCGTCCCGCAGCCGTTCTTCATCCTTGGGCCAGCTTCTCGCAGCCCCCTGGGCTTGTCTCAGCGCAGCTGTACCCAGGACCCTCGGGAGTCAGCACAGCAGCCAGGCAGGCTGACCAGGGCTGGCTTTCCAAAGTGGAGCCATTCTGCTCCCATAGGGAGTGGATCAGCACCTCAGAGCCTCCATTCATGTCCAAATCTCCTTCACAGGTCCAGAGAATGGTTTGGGTTGGAAGGGACCTTGATCCAGCACCAACCCCCACTGTGCTTCCTGCTCCCTCACCCTTCCTGTCCACCAGCACCACAAAGCCCCGAGCCAAGCCCCAGCCAAGTGCGAGAGAGTGGACTCAGTCCCCTCCTGCCCCCTCCACCTCCTGGGGAGCTTTGCAGGCTGTGCCCATCTCCCCGCGCCCCACAGCTCCTACCTGAGGTGCTGGAGCAGCTAAGGGGCGAGGAGCAGATGAGGCTGCCCGGGCTGGGGAGGCTTTTAAAGCCTCCTTGCACACCTCAGCTGCCAGGGAAACCCCTCCCAGGGGCAGGCATCTCCCAGCTCTGCTCATCTCACCTCCCCTGTCTGGGGCTCTTCTTTCTTTCACCTCTCTGCTCAGGTTTTGGGGTGACTCAGCCCCCCCACGCCGGGTGTCGGCCCCCGGCATCGCCCGTCCCGTGCCACAGGAACCTGTAATTGGCAGCTGTGCCGCACGCCGAGCTGCAGCGGGGAGCTGTGTGGGTGGCTCTGCTTCCCGCAGCTCCACCGCCTCGGTCTGGTGCTGATCGCAGCTGGAGAGCACTGAGCCGAAAGGGGAGGGAAGGATCCCACGGACCTGATCACACCTAAATCCTCTGGGAATGTCCTGAGTTTTGCTCCTCCTGGACTCCCCCTGGACTGTGCACTGGAGAGGCCACACCTCAAATCCTGGGGTCAGGTTTGGGTCTCTCACTCCCAGAAGGACACTGAGGAGCTGGAGCAGGGCCAGAGAAGGGCAACAAAGCTGGGGAATGGTCTGGTGAAGAGGGCTGGGGAGGGGCAGCTGAGGGAGCTGAGGGTGGTGAGGCTGGAGCAGAGGAGACTGAGGGGAGACCTTCTGGGTCTCTACAGCTCCCTGGGAGGAGTCCCCTGGCCTGGTGGACAGCTCTTCCTTAGCAGCCACCTGCCGAGTGCCACTGCTGGCTCATTCCTCCTCAAACCATCTGAAATACAACGGGATGGCAAAGGCAGGGAGAAGACAAGCCCTTAAGAGTTGTTTTCCTGCCAGGCAGTTGTTGCCAGCTGTGCCAAGAAGGCCCAGAAGCAGCTGGGAATCTTATTTTTGGAAAGGGGAAGACCTGCCCTGGGAGCTGCTCCAGGATTAGTAGGGTGCATAATTATGTGGTTAACTTTCAGCCCATGAGTAAAGGTGGAGCAGCTGCACCAGCAGAGCTCTGCCAGCCTGTGCCAGCTGCAGTTCTGCCACAGGTAGAAGGTCTCCTATGTTCCAAGTCATAGAACCATAGAATCAGTCAGGGTTGGAAGGGACCACCAGGACCAGCCAGTGCCAACCCCCTGCCATGGCAGGGACACCTCACACCAGATCAGGCTGCCCACAGCCTCATCCAGCCTGGCCTGAAACACCTCCAGGGATGAGGCTTCCACCACCCTCCTGCTGAAGAACTTCTTCACCTCCAGTCTGACTCTCCCCATTTCCAGCTTGGTTCCATCCCCCCCAGTCCTATCACTGCCTGACAGCCTAAAAAGTCCCTCCCCAGCTCTCTTGCAGCCCCCTGCAGACACTGCAAGGTCACAATGAGGTCACCTGGGAGCCTTCTCCTCTCCAGCCTGCACAGCCCCAACTGCCTCAGCCTCTCCTCATAGGAGAGATTCCTCTCTGTCTCCCCTGCATCTCCCTTCCAACACTGGAAGGCTGCTCTGAGGTCTCCCTGAAGCCTTCTTCAGACTGAACCACCCCAACTCTCCAGCCTGTTCTCACAGCAGAGGTGCTCCAGCCCCTGGACCATCATGCTCTCAGTTTCTGGAAGACAGCAGCACTCAGCCAGCACTTCTGGGCACTTCTGGGCTTTGTGGCTGCCCACCTTAAGGTGCCTCAGAAAGGGAGTTTGTAATGGCTGGAGTCAAAGCAACCAACCCAGCCTTGCCCATCCAACCTTCCCAAACCATTCCTACAGCAAAAGCTGGTGCAGGGACTCAGCTGCCTCTGCCCCTCTGAGCAACTCCAGATACTGAGCATCATGACACACTCAGGAATCATCTCAGCAGGGCAACCATTCCCTACTGCCAGGGCCATGCCACACCACTCAGTGACACAATTCCCTTTAATTACAAGCTGAGGAGAAGTGTCTCAGCCCCTTGTGTAACTCTGGCACCTTGCAGCACCCCTGCCCCCTCCTGGGGCTCTGCATGTGCTGGGCAGGAGGTTTCTAGAAAGGCTTGCTGGGGGGCTTGTGGCAACATGTGGAGATCCCTGCCCCAGGAGCGGTGCCTTGAGGCCAGATGGCACTAAAGAAGAGGTTTCTGCCTCAGTGTGGCTGCCTTTGCCCTTCCCTTGTGGCCAAGAAGGTCGATGGGCTCCTGGGTGCCGTCAGAAGAGTGTGTGCAGCAGGGCAAAGGAAGTTCTCCTGCCCCTCTGCCCTGCCCTGCTGAAGACACCTCTGGAGTGCTGAGGCCAGGTCTGTGCTCTCCAGCTGCAGAGGGACTGGGAGCTGCTGGGGAGTCCAGAGCAGCTCTGTGAGGAGCAAAGGCTGAGAGCCTGGAGGAGAGCAGCCCCAGGGGGATCTGATCCATGCATTTACAGATCTAAAGGTCACAAGGATGGGCTTGGACTCTCTTGATGGTGCCCAGTACCAGGGAGCAATGGGCACAAACTGGAGTCCAGGAGTTTCCACTTGAACTTAAGGAGGAACTTGTTTGGGGTGAGGGTGCTGGAGGCCTGAAGCAGCTGCCCAGAGAGGTTCTGGAGTCTCCTTCTCTGGAGAGCTTCCAAACCCACCTAGATGTGTCCCAGTGCAGCCTGATCCAGGCAAACCTGTTCTGGCAGGGGGGTTGGACTGGATGGTCTCCAGCCCCACCACCCTGTGTGTTGTGATGCCCACAGAAGGCCTTGAGGCCTTGAGCAATGCAGCCCTGGGGAGTTGGTGGGTGATTTGTGTCTCCAGCTCTGTGGGAAGGCAGCGTGGGGCAGAGATGCTTGCACTGAGAGACCTGAGATGGCCTCCTGAAAATGTCATCTTTTGAGTCTCCATTCTCCCTCTTTTCCCTTGGGGTCACTGGTCAGATCATGGCAGTGCCAGCCCCAGGTGTCTGGGCAACTCCAGGGTTGCTAAAGAAGCAGGAGGTGTCCTCTGTTGTGACATGAAGTAGGGCAGAAAGAAAAACCCTGGGCACAGAACTCTGCTGAATGATGAATTTTAATGGCTCAGAGATTGACAGAGCAAAGCACAGCTGCTTTGAGCACCTAGCTTGGCACAGGGCTCACCAGGGCAGGGAGAGGGCACATTTCCTCCGGGGAGTATTAGGAAACTGCAAAGCCTTCAGTGCAGGATCAAGGACATGGCTCTGGGCATCGTGTCCTGATCACTTCATCCTTGAGGACACTTGGCAGATCTGCTGCTGGCAATCCTCTGCACGTCCATGGCAGCATCCCGCACTGCTGCCATGGCATCCAGATCCAGCAATTCCCCTGTGGCATCGAGATTCACCACTGCTGCCATGGCATCCAGATCCAGCACTTCCCCTGTGGCATCCAGACCCACCTCTGCTGCCATGGCATCCAGCTGAGCCTGTGTTGCCACAGCAGCTGTTGGTGCAGTGGCATGAGGCCAGCTCCTGCTGGGGGCTCTGCTCTCTGTCCTGGCGGGAGCACATCCTTGCAGACCTGCTGGGAAGCCTGAGTGGGGGCAAAGGCAAGAGGTGCTCTGGGGGCTGGCAGTGACAGATGCCTGCTCAGGTGGAACTGAGAACTTAAGGATCAGTTCCCATCCTAAGCCAGGTCCTGGCAGAAAGGAGAAGAATTAGTAGTGCAGGTCTGCCTGTGAGAGGACTTTGTGCTATCTTCTGAGCAGGGGGAGAAGAGAAGGCTCCAAGGGGACATAGAGCTGCCTGAAGGGATCCTAGAGGTAGGCTGCAGAGGGGCTTCTCGTGAAGGTGTCTGAGAGAGGCCAATGGGGACTGGATTGGAGCTGAGGCAGAGCAGGGTTAGGCTGCAGCTGAGGAAGAAGTTCTGCAGCACATGGTGGGGAGAGTCTGGAGCAGGCTGCCCAGGGAGACTGTGTCTGGCTCCTGCCTAGGGGTGTTCAAGGCCAGGCTGGATGAGGCCCTGAGCAGCTGAGTCTAGCTTAGAGCTGTCCCTGCCATGACAGGGGGCTGGAGCAGATGAGCTCTGAGCTCCCTTCCACCCTGAGCCGTCCCAGGGCTCTCTGATTTCTGTCCTTTCTCTCCTATGCTTAGCAGATGTACAGGGTGGAAGCTAAAGCACTTTGCCATGAGTTGGTGGCCAGGCAGAGCCCAAAGCTAGACGTAAGGAGCCCTGAGCTCAGCTGCTTGGAGCAGGCAGTGTTAGGCTCTGCTGGCTGCTCTCTGTGGTTTCTGCGTGGATGTGGACAGAGAAGACAACCTGGGCAAAGAGCAGAGCAGCTGCCAGCAGAGGCAGACACAGAGACCCCCGGAGCAGGGAAAAGCTGGTGAGAAGAAGCTGGATCAAGGTGGACTTACCTTGCTCAGCTGGAGCTCAGGAGGAAATGTGGAGCTGGGACAATGAGGGTGAGCTGGGTGAGGACCTTTTATAGGCCTCCGAGTGCTGTCGCTCCGGAAACGAGAGGAGGTCCCACCAGAGGGACCTGATTGCTCAGCACTGGGTAATGGGAGAGCTGCTCCTGACTCACCCTGCTGGGACTGCAGATCAATGTCCTGGGACTGCAGGTCAATATTCTGCCTTTGGGATCACTGCTTCTCACCCTGCTCCCCCAAACCATTGCTTGCCCCTCACGCCTGGCATGGCTCAGGGCAGGTTCAGCATGGTCCTGCTGCATTTGACTGAAGCATCTCCCAGCTTCCTACAGCATTCCAGAATCCCAGACTGGTTGGAGCTGGAAGGGACAGTTCAGTGGTGCCCAGTGCCCCGGGACAAGGAGCACAAACTGGACCCCAGGAGGTTCAACCTGAGCAGGAGGCGAAATTTCTTTGGCATGAGGGTGCTTAAGGCCTGGAGCAGGCTGCCCAGAGGGGTTGTGGAGTATCCTTGCCTGGAGAGCTTCCAACCCCGCCCTGTATATTGTGCCCCTGGGCAAGCAGCTGCGGGTGCCCTGCTGGAGCAGGGGGCTGGGGGAGATGCCCTCCAGAGGTCCCTCCCAACCTCACCATGCTGGGATCTGGGGATTTATCACTAACTAATGGAGCTGAGTCACATGGAGGAGTGGATCCGTGAGGAGATCAGGACATCTCCGAGGGCATGTCA
This sequence comes from Pogoniulus pusillus, assembly GCF_015220805.1. Taxonomy (NCBI): domain Eukaryota; kingdom Metazoa; phylum Chordata; class Aves; order Piciformes; family Lybiidae; genus Pogoniulus; species Pogoniulus pusillus. The sequence goes on along the minus strand of NC_087306.1, from coordinate 627,636 downwards.
CAAACACCAGAGAATGCAGATTCTTGTGACACTCCTGCTCTGATCCCTGCTGCCACCCAGCTCCCGTGGGTGGAGACAAACATCTCCATCACTGCTCTCGGCGACAGAGACATCGCCTGAGCAGGACATGCTGCGGAGCATTCTCATGCACCATGAGCCAGGCAGGGCCATCCTGACCCTAGAGCTGGTCCCTGAGCTCCATCAATCTTCTCTGCACAGCTCCTCAGCTTTGGGAGAAGCTTCCCTGAACCCCTGAGTGAAGGAGTTCTGTCTGTGGAAGAAATTGTCTCTGCAGTTGTCCTAATTCCAGGCTCCAGAGTTGGTTTGTTCTCCGTGGGAGGAACTCCTTTGGTGTGAGGGTGCCCAGAGAGGCTTTGGAGTCTCTTCTCTGGAGACCTTCCAGACCAAACTGGCGACACTCCTGGGCAGCCTGCTCCAGGTGATCCTGCAAGAGGGCTGCAGATGATCCCCAAAGGTCCCTTCCAACCCCTCCACGTTGGGATTCTGTGGTTTGGGCTGGGCCAACCCAGTGAGCCATGCTTGGGATGGGCACACTGCACTCTGCAGGGCACCTTGGCATCAGCCTCTGCACAGATGTGAGGAAGAGGCTGGCAAGGCAGGAGGAAGGCTGCAAAGCTAGGGCACAACACGCTGGCAGCTGCTGTGTCCACCCCAGGAACCCAAAGGGATCTCCAGCACTGAGGCTACCAAGAGCCTGAGACTTGTGGTGTGTCACATCCTGGGCTGGCAGGACACCAGCAGCTGCGGGTGGTGGAGGCTGTGTGAGGAGCACTGGGGACATGCTGACCAACTCCAGGTCACTCTGCTGCAACAATCGTCCCAGGGGGCTCCTCTTCCAGCTCCCCCTGACCATCTCCTGCAAGGGGTCTGGGGCCTTTCACCCCGTTAGAGAGAGCAGCTCCAGCCAACTGCCCTCCTCGATGCCCACAGATGTGTCCTTGAGTTCTGTCGGACTGACTCCTGGCCAGATGAGCTCCACCTCCCCCTTCAGCCCTCTCTGCTCTTTCCCAGCACCTCTCAGCGCTCAGGATGGCTCCAAGCACCACCGAGGGTTGGCTGCTGGAGACACAAAGGTCCTGCAGGAGCTGCCTTGGGGTGAGACAGGATCTGCCACTCGTGACCTCTGAAGTTTCAGCAGACCACAGATCAAGGCCCAGGATGTTTCCTTTCCACCACCTTCCACACCCTGCCCTGCCTCTGCCATTCCTGAATTCTGTTCCTGACTTATTTTCCAGGTTGTTTTTTTTGAGGCTTCTGATGCAAATCTAAGCACAGCTGCTGCCTGCTCGGCGGAGGAGAGGATGTGCCAAGCAGAGCCCCTCCCTTCTGCCTCCTGTGAAGTGAGTGTGTGGGGTTCACAGGATCACAGATGTCAGGGCTTCGAAGGGACCCAAGGACCTCATCGAGTCCAACCCCCCCTGCCGGGGCAGGACCATCCAGTCTAGCTCAGGGCACAAAGGAACACATCCAGGCAGGGCTGGAAAGGCTCCAGAGAAGGAGTTGTGTTAATATTGTCACATTTAGCTGCTGGCTCCCTGGGACACCTCCCGACAAGGGAGCTGCCTGGAGCAGGAATGGAAAAACACCAGCGTGAGTCACCCCAGAACCTCCACGGGAGGGTGCGTGGGGAAGGTGCAGATACCAGCCTCGGCCGCCAGAAGGACCAGAGGAGTCCCGAAGGATGCAGTGGAGGACACGGACGCGAGGGGGGTTCTGAGCCAGGAGATGGTTTTATTGCCTTCACCTCTGCTGTGGAATGAGGAGCAGCAGAGCGCTGAGCACTTCGCAGAGGGGGGATTGAGCCTTCAGGCACGTTACAAGCTAGACGAAAGGAGGAGCAGAGATCTGGCAGCGGCATGGGGCATGCTGCCTGTCAGGCATCGTCTCTACTTTGTTTTCCGGGCTGGCACTTTGCAGATTTGCTGTGGCTGCTGTCTCGGGATGCACTTTGCCACGGGCATGCAGGACTGCTGCGGAGTGGCACAGACCTTCACTGGAGGGGCACAGACCTGCTGTGGAGGGGCACAAATCTGCTGTGGAGGGGCACAGACCTTCACTGGAGGGGCACAGACCTGCTGTGGAGGGGCACAAATCTGCTGTGGAGGGGCACAGACCTGCTGTGGAGGGGCACAAATCTGCTTTGGAGGGGCACATACCTGCTGCGGAGGGGCACAGACCTTCACTGGAGGGGCACAGACCTTCACTGGAGGGGCACAAACCTTCACTGGAGGGGCACAGACCTGCTGCGGAGGGGCACAGACCTTCACTGGAGGGGCACAGACCTGCTGCGGAGGGGCACAAATCTGCTGTGGAGGGGCACAGACCTGCTGCGGAGGGGCACAGGTCTGCACCGGGCAGCACTGTGAGATGCTCTGTCTTTGCTTGCCGTAGGAGGTCTTCCCACCTTGGTACCCCGCTCCATGGCAGGTCTTGGAGCAGACAGACCTCCCGTAGCCCTGGCATCCTCCTGAGGTCTGCACCGGGCAGCAGTGGGAGCCACTCTGCCTTGGTTTGCCGCAGGAGGGCTGCCCGACCTGGTACCCTGTTCCATGGCAGGTCTCGGAGCAAACAGACCTCCCGTAGCCCTGGCATCCTCCTGACGAGCCATAGCTGTACGTGGGCCTCCTGACGCAGCTCGAGCCGCCTCCGTGGCAGGAGCCTGAGGACCCCTGGCACCTCTCGGAACAGACTGATCTGCCGTAGCCCTGGCACCCCCCTGACGAGCCATAGCTGTAGGTGGGTCTCCTGACGGAGCTGCAGCCCCCCGCTGGCTGGCAGGAGGCGGTGGAGCCCTGGCAGCGCTCGGAGCAGCGCGGCTGCCGGTAGCCGTAGCAGCGGTAGTCGTGGCCCCTCATGCCCTCTGCGCCCTCCCCGTCACAGCCCGAGCAGCAGCTGGCGTAGGCGTAGCGGAAGGGGGTCCGCCGGGTGTCCAGCCAGGAGCCCGAGGGGTCGTACCAGGTGGAGTTCAGGTTGAAGTAGGATTCTCTTCCGGAGGAGTAGATCATGCTGGGGCTGGGGGGAGAAGCTGCAGAGCACACGGCCCGGGGTGGGGGTCCGTGAGTTTCCATCTCCTCTCCCCACCTCATGTCCCGTGAGCCCCACACAGGCTGGCACCTTGCTCAGCCTAGCAGCCTGCACCTGAAGGGAATTCCTGCAGCTGTCCAACCCTGCTCAGACTATGTCCAAACCTTCTTTCTGACCCCCCAGCCTTTGATTATCCTCCCCCTCCGAGACCAGAGACAACCACAAGGCTCTGCAGCACAGAATCATTAGGGTTGGATAAGCCCTCAAAGGTCATCCACTCCAACCATCAGCCCAGCACCACCATGGTCACTGGACCATGCCCCCAGGTGCCAGGCCTGGACACTTCTGGAACACCTCCAGGGATGGTGACTGGCACCTCGGCACATGGTTTAGTGGTCAGGGTAGAGTTGGGTTCATGCAACCACAATGGTCTTAGAGGGCTTTTCCAACCTCCACTCTGCTCTCTGTGCTGCCAAATCCCACACCCACCTCCCTCAGCAGCTTCTTGGCTCAGCTCTTCGTCCTCTAGCCATCGGTGTAGGCCATGGTCTCAAGGTGGGTGGCACCCACCCAGAAATGAACCCAGTTGCTTTGGAAGGAGTCTTACCTAGTTCACAAGGGCAGGCAGGCACTGACCAGGGCAGCAGACTGTAAGAGGCAGCAGGATGGAGACCTTTATATGGCTCCAGGTCTTCCCCTGCCCATGAAACACGCTGCAGGAACGAGGATTAAATTATTTATTGGCAAAACATCTGCCCCATGTGGATGCTGTTCCCAGCACTTGGCAGGCTCTGCCTGACTCACTGCGCCTGATAAGCATCTCCTAATTATGATGTCCTTGCTGAGTGGTGCCCATAAAGGACCTGCACGCATGGGGTATATGAGGCAGGTAATAACCTTCTTATTCACCAGCTCCAGAGGCCCCAGTGGAGGCTAGCAGGTGACCATGAGTCAGGGGCTGTGCTCGTGTGCCAGCCTGCCCCTTCTGCTGCCCATCAGAAGCATTGCCAGGGGCTGAAGCACAGACAGGTGACTGGAAGTGCCAGCTCAGAGTCACCCAAAGCAAATCTCTCTGATGGGGTTTGGTGAGGAAGAGGTTGGCTCTGCAGATGGTGGAGTGGGATAGGTGCTAGTCCCGCGACTTCTGCAAAGCTTTGGGCACAGTGTCCCATGGCAGCCTTGCAGCTGAGCTGGTGCAGGCATGGCCTGGATGGTTAAAGCATCCGTCATGGGGGAGAAAGAGTTGGTGGTGACAGCTTCCTGAGTGCCCTGGGTAATGGGATGGGCTTGGCAAGTCTTCATCTGGCTGTGAGCTGGGGTGAGAAGCTGAGATGATGGAAAGGGGGACATGGGCATGCTGGGGAAATGGGATAGGGTCCTGCTGGAGAAAGGGACATGGTTCTGCTGGGGACATGGTCCTGTTGGAGAGAGGGACGTGGGCATGCTGGAGAAATGGTCCTGCTGGAGAGGGGGACATGGTCCTGCTGGGGACATGGTCCTGCTGGAGAGAGGGACATGGTCCTGCTGGGGACATGGTCCTGTTGGAGAGAGGGATATGGTCCTGCTGGAAAATGGGATATGGTCCTGCTGGGGATGTGGTCCTGCTGGGGATATGGTCCTGCTGGGGATGTGGTCCTGCTGGAAAATGGGACATGGGCATGCTGGGGAAATGGCTGGGATGCACCAACCAGAATGAGAGGGCTGGGACAGCTGGACCAAAGCTGACCTGGAAGTGCTGCTGTGGCTTCTAAGCTGACCTTTGGCCTGGGGGCTCTGAGTCACCACCGGGCACCACACCAGCACGGTGCCCTGGAGACAGCTTCAGGGAGAAAAGTCTGGGAAGCAGAGGCTATGCAGGAGGAGATCAGACTCTGAAGTTCCCACGCTGGTAGTTCTTGTTTGGGTGAGACAATCAGAGTGAGCTTCCTTTTCTTCCTGGGCTCCCTGGGTGGTCACTGGTGGTGGTGAGGACACCTGGGGTGGTGTTTAGACTGCACAGAGGAGCAGCCATACATATTTTAGTGTCCCGAGTGGAAGTTTGGTGTTTGTTTGGTTCTTTTCTGGTCTGGCAAAACAAGGGACTCGCAGCAGGTTTACTACAGCCGTTGGGCAGAGAGGAACTGCAGGAGGAGGTCCTGGTCTCCTACAGGGAAGGTGAAGGAGTTCCTGGCACGTATGGACACACCTTGTGCTGGGACAGGATTAATTACCCAGATGAACATCTAGATGAGAGGTGGCCTCACGCTTCGGTGGTGCCAGCTGGCTGATGCGGGCGGTGGTACACACCCTGGGGCAAACCCTGCTTAGATCACCTGCTGATGGCCCACAGCAAGGGCCCCCAGGGGGGCAACCACAGATAGGGGAACCCCCAAAACCCAGGTGTGAAACCACAGCAGCCAGAGCTGAAATCCTTCTGTCTGAGCTCCAGTCCCAGTTAGGGATTTCCAGGTCTCCTTGTGAGGATTTCCGTGGCTTTGAGCAGCTCATTGTGATGCTGCTACTTGGGGGGAGGTAAAATGAAGGAACCAAGAAGTGTCACCTGAGTTTGTACAACTTTATTCTTGAGTACCCAGAGAGAGGAGGAAGAGCAGGAGGCTTTGCTGCTCCTGCAGACACAGAAGGAATTTTTTTCCCAGTACAGTCCTGTCTCTGTTCCAAGTGACCCTGAAATCCCAGCTGGGTACACCCATGGGAGAAAGTGGACCCATGGCAGCCTCTTTCTGCATCCTCACTCAGGCTCTTTCTGTTTGATTTCTCCATTCTCAGAAGTGCCAAGAGCTGAGGCAAAGCAAAGCAGGGGTCGCAGTTACGGAATGGTTTGGGTTGGAAAGGACCTCAAAGATCACCTGAATCCACCCCCCTGGTTGCTCAAGACCCCATCCAGCCTGGCCTGGCACACTTCCAGGCACGGAGTCTCCACAGAGGTTGTGATTTGAGCCTGTTCCCTGGCGGGGGAGGACCATGGGAACTTAAAGTGTCAGTGCTGGGGTCAAGCAGGGGACTGCAGACCCAGAGTCCAGTGTGCAAAGAGCAGCCACGGGACAGCCGTGGCAAGGTGGCATCGTGCAGCGGGTGGAGGTGGGAACGTTGGTGGTGTGGGTGAGGAGTGAAGCAGCCCCCCCAGAGTCCAGAAGGGTGGGGGCTGGAAAGGACCTCTGCAGATCGTCTGCTCCCTCGGCAGTGCAGCTGTGCCTAGGTCAGGCTGCGCAGGATCGCGATGTCCAGGTGGGATTTCCAAGCCTCCAGAGGATACTCCGCAGCCCCTCGGGAGCCTGCTGCGGGGCTCCAGAAGCCTCACACCACCCAAGTTTCTCCTCAAGCTCAAGTGCGAACAGCAAGCAGCCTGCGAGCAGCCCAGGACAGGTCCTCATTTCCTCTGCAGGCAGGGTGGCACAAGCGTGACCTGCCTCAGCTGGTGCTGCAGGGGCAGGGCGCCCTGGCCGCAGCGCTGGCTAGGGGGGCGGCAGCAGGGGATGCAGGGGATACAGGGGCTGCAGGAGCTGCGGTGCTGCAGCGGCCGCGGCGCCGGGAGCGGACAGGGACTGGCATCTTCCGTAGGACACTGCTCCACCCGCCGCCGCGGCTGGGCACTGCCGGGCTCCTGGCAGGGGACGGGTGGTCGGTACTGCTGCAGGGGCCGCCGGTGGATCCGGGCGGGGGGTGGGCAGGCAGGCTGCACGTGGCTCACCTCCACCCGCCGCCGGGGCTTGCCAGCGCTGCGGCTTGGCTGCGGAGAGCAGCAGGTCCGGGCCGGGCACGGCTCCAGCGGCTGGCAAGCTTGTGGCTCACTCTGGCAGGACCCCTCGAGGTCGCGGCTGAGGCTGCCGGGGTTGTGGCATGGAGAAAGGTCCGCGGTGTCGATGGAGCTTTGGTGGCAGTACCCCGTGGCACCGGTCTGTGCCCAGCCCTGCTCACCACACACCATGTCCTGGGCACTGTTGCCTTCGTGGCAGTGAGTCCTGTGGCAGAGAGCAGAGAACCAGGGAATCATTTCGGTTGAAAAAGACCTTTGAGCTCCTCCAGCCCAGCCACTCTCTGACTGCCAGCCGCGGTGCTCAGCCGTCTTCCTCAGCACCACAGCCCTGAAACCCTTCCAGGGATGGGCATTCAGCCACCTCCCTGGGCAGCCTCTTCCAGGCTGTGAGAATCCTTTCCGGGAAGAATTTTCTTCTCATGTCCAACCCGAACCTCCCCTGGTCCAACTTGAGGCTATTGCCTCTTGTCCTACCACTTGTTCGTTGCGACAAGAGCCCAACCCCCACCTGGCTCCAGCCGCCTTTCAGGGAGTTGCAGAGCCAGAAGATCTCGGAGCCTCTTTCCTCCAGACTAAACAACCAACTCCAGCTCCCTCAGCCGGAGGTGGCCAAGCCCTCGGGGATAAACAGTCTGGGAGGAAAAGAAGGGAACCACAGCAGCTTCTGGCTGAGGTTTTTTCATCTGTTTCTATGAAAAACAATGAAAAATCGGATAGAGCTGAGAGGATCCAACTCACCCTGTGGCTGGTGCTGGACGGGCTGGACAGGGAGCCTGAGATTCGAGGGCAGTGGCAGAGCTCAAAGCTTTTATATGTGGCTGAGCTCCGCTGGAGGTGAGGCACAGCCAGGGAATGAATAGCTGAGCTCTGAGTGCCTCTGCCGCACGCAGCTCCGAGCCGGGCGCTCACTGCTGGACTCATCAGCTGCAATTAGCATCTCCCTTGATGTCAGCTCAGCCCTGCGCACCGGCAGTGGCCATTAGCTAATTAGTTCTCCCAATGGTCATGTTCGAATACGCTGCTACCTAATGTTAGTCAGATGGGAACCCGGGATAAGGATACCTGGAATGCCGGGATGCTGAGTGATGTGCCCAAGAGGAGGCTGCTGTAGCAGTGGGAAAACCACAAAGGAGGCTCAGGAGTCCTGGTGTCCAGTTCCAAGTCTGGGCTGATGGCTTGAATTGAGATCTTCTCCACCCTGGAGTTTTCCCCCAAACCACTCTCTGGGTCTTTCCCTCACAGCTGGAAATGTCTCAGCAGGGATCAGAGACAAAGGTGTGGAAATGGCACCTCAAGACCCGGAGTCATGGAACCGGTTCAGTTGGAAGAGACCTCCAAGATTATGTCTCATGCTGAGCATTGAGCAGATCTCCTCTGGGGCTGCAGGCTCTCTGCCCCAGGGCTCTCAGCCTTTGCTCCTCACAGAGCTGCTCCAGGCTCCTCAGCACCTTCCCAGCCTCTCCTGGACTCTCTGCAGTAGCTCTCAGTCTCTGGAACTGCCGAGCCCAGAACTGTCCCCAGTGCTCCAGAGGTGACCTCACTAGGGCAGAGCAGAGGAGGAGGAGAACTTCCCTTGCCCTGCTGGCCACACTTCTCTAACCCCCCCACCACGAGGCCACTGGGGCCTTGCTGGCCATGAGGGCACCTTGCTGACTTAGATCCTTCTCCTTGGAGCTGCTTCCCAGGGGTCACCCCCTTCCTGGTCCTGCTGCAGGGGCAGGACATCGTTGCCCCCTGTGTGGTTCTGGAAGACCTGAGCTCTGCATGCAGGACACCGATAGGCACCAGCAGGCCAGGACACAGCAGTGGGCTGTGCTGGGCTCTGGATTTGGGTGGATATTCACCTCCTTAAGTGAATTCCTTCAGGTCCAAGTGAGGAGCTCCTTGGTCCAGAGAGAGTTTACCTCACCTGTGCTGGGAGTCTGGCGCCAAGACACCACTGAGCAGCCCTGGCCTCGGGAGGGAACAACTCCAGGATCTGTCCAGCACCATCTCCATCCTGCCAGCACTTCTGCTCTGACTCATTTCCACACTGCTGCGTTTCTGTGGATGCAGAGGACATTGCTAAGGTGCCACCAGAGCATCTCTCATGCAGCCCTGGGGCTGTCCCTGCTAAAGGCATTTCCATGGCAGAGCCTCTGGAGGAGATGCTCAGAGGGTTGCCCACTGGTGCCTGGGTTTGAATCACTTGGAAAAGCATCTCCAGAATTCCAGGGTGTGGCTCTGGGGTGTGTGCTGGGGCCTGGCAGCTTGGCTGCCACTGGGGTCATTTCTTCTCTATCTAGAGGAGGAATGCAGTGACTCTGCAGGAAGCCACTGGACTTGGATGGAAGGAGGGAAGAGAGTCTGGTGTCTGTCAACAGGGAGTTCTGATCTGGAGCTCACCACCATGGCCCCAAGGTTATGGTGTCTGGGGGCTTTTCTTCCATGTTAGGAAAGGTGTTTTGGAACCATTTCCTTCCCTGAGGATTTTAGGAACCACAAAGTGCAAATATTTAACCTCTGAGTCTCATTTGCCACACTTTGATAGAATCCCTGATGGAATTGGATCTATTTCTGAGTCCTCCAGGCCAGGATTCCATCACAGAGTCCTGGAACAGTTTGGGTTGGAAGTGACCTTCAAAATCATCTCATTCCTGCCCTGCTGTCATTGTCAGGGACACCTCCTACTAGCCCAGCTTGCCCAAGGTCCCATCTCCCATCCTGGCTTTGAACACTTCCAGGCTTGAAGTCTCCACAGCTTCTCTGAGCAACCTGTTCCAGTGCCTCATCAACCCCACGGCGAAGGATTTCTTCCTCATGCCTCATCTCAATTCAGCTGCTTCCCATCTGGAGCCATTGCCCCTCCTCCTGTCACTCCAGGCCTTTGCCCAAAGTCCCTCTCCAGCTGCCCTGGAGCCCCTTTCAAACACTCCTCACCCTTCAGTGCCTCTCCTCCACGCAGACCCTGCTTGCTGAGCTCTTTAATTCCAGTAAGAAGACATCAAATCTTCTGGAGGTGCTGCTGTAAAGCTCCACCATGTCTCTGGAAAGCTTTCCACTGACCGAGAAGTCCTCAGGCTCTGGCTTTAGGAGCATGCAGAAGCCTCACTCACAGACTGGTGTGGAGAAGCTGGATTGCATCAGAGTAGGTTTGGTTGGAAGAGACCTTTAAGACCTTTAAGGTTGAACCTTAAGTTCAACCACACCTTCAAACTGCCAAGAGAAGAAAGCTGTGTGGCCAGGAGGCTGCTCCATCAGCTGAGAGAACTGATGCTACCAAACACTGTTTCTGCCCCCAGTGTGAGGCTGCCTCACGCTCTGGGGCGATGCCATCAGCAGCCTGAGCAAGAGCTGCACAATTTGTTCTGCCCAGAAATGAAGCCCAAAATCACCAAATCTGTCCCAAATCCGAGCTGTGACCGTGGAGAAGGAATGAACGAACGCAGAGCAGGGCTGTGCAGGGTTCTAGCTCAGCAGCTTTATTGCTTGTGGAGACTAACCAGGGAGTGAAGCAAGAAAGGGAGAGTGGCACCGACAGCAGGAAGCATCCCACGCACCAGGAGGAAGAGTGACAGCAGGAGCAGGCGCTCACAGAGGGACCTCCCGCCGAGGGGGGGAGCAACTCCAAAGCACCTTCCAAGCATTAGGAGATTAAAGGCAGGTAAAAAGAGAAGAGCTACAGGCTCTAAGCAAAGGAGAGAGAGCATCCAGGGTTGTATCCATGTCCGCGTCCATGTCCACATCCGAGGTCAAACGAGCCAGGAGAGTTTAGTTGCCACCGCAGCAGCCTCCATTGCTGCCGCAGCAGCCTCCTCTGTTGTTGTTGCTCATGATGTAGCAGCGGGTCTGAGGCATGCAGCAGGTGGTGGGGCAGCAGCACTGCATGGGGGAGCAGCACATGGGCATCTTGCAGCACTTCGGGGTGCTGTAGCAGCACACGGAGTAGTTGTTGGAATTACCGCAGCAGCCGCAACCGTTGGGCATGGTGATGGTGTTGGTGTAGGCAAAGCTGGAAGGGACAGGGAGAGCCTGGCTGTGAGCAGGAGGTTTGCAGAGTGGATCCAACCCTCTGCTTGTGTTCAGTTTGGGGATTTAAGGAGCTGAAACCAAGCTTGTAGTAAACCACATTTGTTTGTAGCAAATCTTGCTCCTAACTCTTCACTGTTTCCTGCCTCTACCTGACTGCTGGTCCCAGGGAATCAGAGCCAGAGAATCATTTGGGTTGGAGAAGTCCTTTGAGCTCCTCCAGCCCAACCATTTCCTAACTCCACCAAGACTGGGGCTGAGCCATGGCCTCAGCACCACAGCTCTGCAGCTCTGAAGCTCCTCTGGGATGGGCATTCAGACATCCCCCTGGGTAGCCTGGGCCAAGAAACCTTTCAGTGAAGAAATTTCTTCCCATGTCCAACCTGAACCTCTCCTGGTGCAGCTTGAGGCCATTTCCCCGTGTCCTGTCCTTGTCCCTTGGCAGAAGAGCCCAACCCCACCTAGCTCCAGTCTCCTTTCAGGGAGTTGCAGAGAGCCAGGAGGCCTCCCCCCCAGACTCCTTTTCTCCTTCTGATAATGACTTATCAGGGATTCCCCAGAGCAGTGCACAGAGTCTGGGTCACCCCAAGACTTTCTTGCTCCTCCTGCTCTGCATGACCCTGCTGATGCTCCTGCTACATCTTCATCCTTTCACTCGTGCCTCATCTCTGCCACCTCTAGTTCACAATGCCCAGTTTCAGCCAGTTCCAGTCCAGATTCTCAGCTCCATTTGGTTAGAGTACCCCCACAGCACTCTTCTTGAGGAGGAGGAGGATGGAGATGGTGTCACTTACCCTGGTGAAGAGTGAGGAGTGGTGGAGGGAGGAGAAGAGCGAATGAAGTGAGTTGGGCCAGGAGACCTTTTATAGCCCTGGACACCTTCCTCCTGGAAGTGAGACAGGCACTGACCATCTGAGCAGCCCTGCTGACTAACCCAGACCATGCCTTTGGCCGTGCGTGGCTCCTGCTGTCATTATTTGTGATCACCACCTGGGCTCTGCCTCATCCCTGTTTAGCCTGCAGATAATCAGAGGGCTCCGGCAAGTGCTGATGGCTTTGTCCTCTCTGAACCTCGCCAGAGAGCCAAAAAATGCACCCCTGTATCTGCCTGGCAAAGGCAGACAGCAGTGGCCAGGGATGCTCAGGGCCTTACTCAGCAGCTGCTGGGACTGAATCAACTGAAACTGGCGCAGGAGCCGAAACCGTCCCTGTGTGTCTGTGGGGCGTGGAATGGGCTGCGGTGGCAGTGGTGGCCCAGGCACACACCTGGGCAGTTCTGTGACAGTGGGACCCATTCCATGGTGCTGGGACTCCTTCCATGAAAACAAGACTCATTCCATGGCAATGGGATGCTCCCACAGCAGGAGCAGGTGGGCAGGCAGTGGGAGGCTGTGCCAGGGGTATGCTGCCAGTCACGCAGCCCTTGTGCCTGCTGAGGGCATCTTTGTGGCATCAAAGCCAACCTGGGCTCTTGGGCTGCCTACAATTCCATGAGTCCTCCAGCCTGGAGGGTGCAGGTTTGTGTGTGGGCATCGCTGGGACAAGGCAGCCTCAGCTCCTCTTCTGCTGCACTGGGACTGACCTAGAAATGCTTTAAACCTCTCAGCTGATTCTTCAGCATTGTCGTGAGGAGTTAAGAGGCAGCAGTGCCTGTGCAAGGGACAGTGCAAGGAGCCACGGCTCTGGGCTTGGGTGAGGCAAAATGTCCCTCTTGCAACCTCCCCTTGCATCCATCTGTGACCCCCTTGTGTGCTGTGGAACCCTGGCACCAAGCAGGGCCATCCCTGCCTAGCTCCTCAGCAGGCAAGGAGCTGGATTTGGCATGGGAGGGGCTGCAGGACACTTCGTGGGTGCTGGAAGTGGTAAATGAATGAGGCCAGCACGAACCAAGAGGGAGAGAGGAAGATGAAGGTGGAAGAGATGTGACGAGTGCAGAAAAGTGGTCCTGACTGAGGCTGTGGAGATGAGTGGGAGGCATGGACCCAGGAGTGGTGCAGGAGGAGATCTCGTGGAGGGGGAAGCATTTTCTGGGAGGGAGGAGGGTAAGAAGGTCAGGGCAAGGCAGAGCCTTGGGCAAGATGGGTAAATGCTTGTTGGGTGCCAGGCACTGCCTGCCACATGCTTTGCTGAGGGCTGGACGCTGGCTGTGAGAGGCATCTTGGCCATGGCATCAAATCACAGCCCTGGTTTGAAGCCCTCACCACCGTGTCCTGAGAGATGCCTAATGAGAGGATGGTGGAGCCTGCCTGGCCAGTTCCCTGCCTGCTGCCTGGCTCTCTCCAGCACCCCTGGGGTGCTCTGAAAAGGGCTTCTCCTGCTACCAGCTCCAAGGGTGCTGGTGGAGGCCTTGGTTTGTGTTCTGCAGGGTGCAAGGGGAAGCAGTTTGGGATTTTGGTGTCACTTTGTCCCTGCAGCAAATGCTGCCAGCCCCTGTCCAGGCATTCCTGGGGTGAGAGGAACTCCTTCAGCTGCACGCTGGAGCAGGAACCTCTGTAGCTGCAGCTTCTGCAGGCAGGCTGGAAGAGCATGCGTGGCATTCCCAAGGCACTCCCAGGGTATTCCCAGGGCATTTCCTCTGCGGAGCCTCCTGAGAGCTGCCTGTCAGAACAGATTAATTCACAAGGAATTAACTGGGGCAGAAGCAAAGAGGCTCAACTCACTTCTGCCTCCTCACTGTAACTCCTGCAAGTGATCTAGGAGGGCACCTCCCACTCATGGCAGTTGTGTTCAGGCAGTTGTGTAACCTGGATGCCAGCACCTGCTAGAAAGCTGAGGAGGGACTTGGGACAAGGGCTGGTGGTGACAGGATGAGGGGCAGAGGATTGAAGCTTGAATAGGGCAGATTGAGTCTGGAGATTAGGAAGGAGTCCTTGACAGTGAGCACGGGGAGACACTGGAACAGGTTGCCCTTGTGTCAGGCTAGATGAGGCCCTGGGCAGTCTGGGCTGGTGAGAGGCTGGGAGCTCCATGACTCTGCTCTGTGGTGAGTGGTTTTGGCTCTCAGAAGGGACTGATGTGTGGAGGCAGAGGCAGTGAAGGGCATTGGGCACAGCAGCAGGCCTGAGGTGCAGACCTGGCATGCCAAGCTCTGGCACATCTCACACAGCCACTCCTGGGAGGGGGTGGAGGATCCTCACCTTGCTGACACCTCAGCAGCAGAGGCAGAGCCTCCACCTCAGGAACGTTCAATCACTTGAGGGATTCCCCAGGCAGCACAGAGACAACCACCAGGAGCTTTGCAGGGTCATCAACTACAGATTTTATTGGAAGGTTTCAGGCAGATGGAAACAAAACAGGGAGAAAGAATTCCACAGGAGGAGCAGGAGCAGGATGGTGCCCACCAGGGCACTCCGCACTCATCGGTGGGGATTAGCTTCAAGGCAGCTGCCAGGCTGGCAAAGAAGAGATCTACAGTCTCTAAGCAAAGGTGGGGGGGGAAGTGGGGAGGAGCATTTAGGGCGAGATCCACATCCAACAGGCCAGGAGGGAGGCAGCAGGAAGCTGCCTGCCCTTTGCTGCCAGGGGTTTAGTTGCCACCGCAGCAGCCTCCGTTGCCACCACAGCAGCTGTTGTTGTTGTTGCCACTCATGATGTAGCAGCAGGTCTGGGGCATGCAGCAGGTGGTGGGGCAGCAGCACTGGGAGGGCATGCAGCACTGGGAAGGCATGCAGCAGGTGGTGGGGCAGCAGCACTGCATGGGTGCACAGCACATTGGCTTCTTGCAGCAGGACTTCTTGGTGCTGTAGCAACAGACAGCGTAGCTGTTGGAGCCACCGCAGCAGCCGTTGGGCATGGTGGGGGTGTGCTGGAGGCAAAGCTGGAAAGAGCAGAGGCAGCCTTTAGTTCTCTGTCTGAACCTCCCGGTTAAGGCAACTTAAGGCATGCTTATCCCTAAACCCATCCCAAAGTCCATCCTAAAGTCACAGCTCCACAGGTTCACTGGGTTGGAAGGGATCCTCCAAGGGCATCTTGTCCTACCCACCCTGCAGTCAGCAGGGACAGCTCAACTGGAGCAGGCTGCCCAGGGCCACAGCAAGTCTGATCGCAAAGTCGATCCCAGCCTGGCTAGGGCAGTCCCTGCTCTCCAGCAGCCCATGGCAGCCTGTCCCTGAGCACTCCACAGCCTTACACTGGACACCTCTGGCCTGGTGTCCAGCACTGGTTCCATCAGGGCAAAGCTGTCCAGGTGGATCCCAAACCCATCTCTCAAGAGTAGTCCCAGAGCAGGCAGCAGCAGGATTCCTGGATGGCTTCCTGCAAAAGTGCTTGGGAGAGAGCAAGAAGAGGCAAGCAGCAAAGCTGTGACTTACCCTGAGCAGTGGGCACGAATGAGGAGCAGCTGAGGGTGGCGAATGGAGATCGCTCTGGGGGGGACCTTTTTATATGCTGCAGAGCCACCCCCTGGAAATGAGGCATCCTCTGGCAATTCTGCCCTGGTGCTGCATCACCCCTGCCTGCCCCTCACGTGTCCCCTGGCATCCTATCTTCACCCCTCTCTGGTTGCTCACCGCCTCAGTTCTGTGCTCTAATTGGGCCTGCACACGACCAAGGGATGCAAATTTCCTGATGAGTTTGCCCCAGGGAGCAGCAGGGACAGCTCCCAGCAGTTCCCATCCGGGAACGACCTTCAGACACCTAACAATGCGCCCTGGGGGAGATGGGAGCTGAAGCAGTGGGAGAATCATGTCTGGAACTTGGACAAGTCACCCTCATGGGACCCCTCTGTGCTTAGCTGGGTCTGGGGGCACCCATGGGAAATGTTGACAGTGAGACTTCCCCCTGCCACCTCTCAGAGGAGGTTGTGTGGTCAGTGCAAAGACTGAAGAGTTTCTGCTTCCTCAGCCTTGTTCTTGGTCTTCCTCTTGGTGCTTGCTCCACAGATCTGTGGAGTGGTTTGGGTTGGAAGGCACAGTCCGGGTCACCCAGTGCCAACCCCCTGCCACGGGCAAGGACACCTCCTGCCAGACCAGACTGAGGTACTTGACAAGGCTCTGAGCAACCTGACCCAGTGGAGGATGTCCCTGCTGACTGCAGGGAGGTTGGGCTGGGTGACCTTTGGAGGTCCCTTCCAACACAAACCATTCTGTGACTCAAGGTGCTTGGGGTCAAGGCAGACATTAGGAAACAGACTTGGGGCTGGGGGCAGGAACTGTGCCCCTGTGCAGGAGCCAGGAGAGCTCCACCTGGGAAGAGCAAAGTTGTGTTGGTGAAGCTCTCATCTCACAAATATGAGCCCCGAGATGCAAAGGCAGCATCCAGTCATGGCACAGAGAGGCTGCCCTCATCTTCAGCAGGCTCTGAGTGGGAGGCTGACATGGTGCCAGCTGACCCCTGAGGGCTGGCACAAGTAATTTCTTCCCATGCTGGCAGCAGGACCTCTTGTGACGTTGGGAGTCATGGAATTGTCCCCAGGGAGCACTGCCTTGGTCACTGCTAACAGCCAGATCCCTGCCTGCAGGAAGTGATCTTCTCTCTGTGTAAACCTTCAAACATGTGGTCCCCTTGAAGGCCCACTCAGTGCCAGGCATTATTGCCCCCAGGGTGGCCAAGATGGCCACAGAGTCCCAGGCTGGGTTGGAAGGGACCTTCAGAACCTGCCCAAGCCCCTGCAGCCTGTAAGGACAGCCCCACCCAGAAGCTGCCACACTGAGCCATGCTTAGCACTGGGGCACTCCTCACGCGGGCAGCAGTCAGCACACAGCTGCCTTCCTCCCTCTGTTCTCTTGGTCCTCCTCACCAAGGACCAAGACAGATCTTTGTACAAGCACCAGGCAGGATTGGTGGATCCAGGGATCTTTGCCTGGCTTGGGCTGGCTCCAGGCATGGTGCCAAGCCTGCAGATTCCAGAGATGAATTCTACTTGAAAGCCTTCAGATGGGTTATTGATTTCCACCTGCTACAGGCTGATTGAACACTTCAGGTGGCAAGGGACCCTCAAAACCCATCCAGCCCAGACCCCTGCAGCCAGCAGGGACAGCCCCAACCAGAGCAGGCTCCTCACAACCCCAAACAACCTGCCATAGGCTGGTGCCAGCCAGGGGACTCTCTGAGCAGCCTGAGCCAGGCTCTGCCCACTCTCAGCACCACCAATTTCTCCTTCTCTCCACTCCCAGTCTCCCTCTGGCACTACCAAACCATGCCCCCTGGTCCTGCCACCACAGGCCCTGCTCAACCTCTGGCCCCAGCTTTCTGCTCAGCACTGGAAGCTCTCCACAAGCTCTCCCTGGAGCCTTCTCCTCTCCAGGCTGCAACCTCCAACCCTTCCAGCCTGGCATCCCAGCAAAGCCCTTCCAGCCCTGCCAGCCCTGCTGTGTGGGATGAGCTCTCTCATGGTGCTAGGTGTAAGGTCTGAAGAACAAAGGTTACGAGGAGCAGCTGAGGGAACTGAGGTTGTTTGGTCTGCAGAAGAGGAGGCTGAGAGGAGACCTTCTGGCTCTCTACAACACCCCAGAAGGAGGCTGGACTGAGGTGGGTTTGGTCTCTTCTCCCTAGTAACAAGTGATAGGATGAGAGGAAATGGCCTCAGGTGGCACCAGATAAGGTCTAGGTTGGGCATTCTTCACTGAAAGGGTTCCCTGAAACAGGGTCCCCAGGGAGGTGGCTGAGTGCCCACGCCTGGAGGGGTTCACGACATGTGTGGACCTGGCACTTGAGGACATGGCTTGGTGGCCATAGTGGTCTTGGGACTTGATGACCTTAGAGGGCTTTTCCAGCCTTATTAACTCCCTGACTCTCCCATGCAGCTCAGGGCAACCTCCTGGCAGGGCATTCCATCTGATTTCCCTGTTGGTAGAAACCTCCTGAAGCCCTGAGTGGTGCCTGCAGAGGAGTCTGACCTGGTGCAGCCTTTGCTCTGCAGCGCTGGCTGAGGGAAGCAACCACAGAGAGTGCTCAAGGCACCTTCCCCAGACGTGCAATTCCCAGCTGAGTCCTGCATTTTAATAGGCAAGGAGGTGCCAGGCAGGCAGGAGAGGGCTCTGGTGACTCAGGTGCTGGCTATGTCAGGCATGAGGCTTTTGAGCTGCCTGGTGACACTTGGGTCTCATTCCACTGCTTCTGATCCAGGATCATGAGGTGTGGAAGCCTCTGCCTGGGTCTGTGGTGTTCCCTGGGTCTCAGACTTGGAGATGGGATGGAAGAAGGATCTGCCTGCTGGCTGAGTGAGTAGAGCATCCCCCTGGTACCTCCTGCATCACACAGCCCAGTGTCAGGGAAGAGTCCCTGTGAGTCTCCTGCAGTGCTGTGGTGGCTGAGGGTGGAATTCTGCTTCCTTCTCTCACACTCTGTCCTTTGGGTCTTATTTACCTAAAGCACCAAGTTTTGCAGCAAGCCCTGAGCTGAGGCAGCTGATCCCCAGGGGCAGGGAGGGACCTCTGTGCTCTGCTCACTGCCTCTATGCCCATGGGAAGTGTGGGCAGATCTTTGCTTCTGCACAGTGAGGGAGGGGAGCAATGGAACAGATCACCCAGAGAAGCTGCCTCATCCCTGGAAGTGTTCAAGGCCAGGCTGGAAGAGGCTTTCAGAGACCTGAGCTAGTGGGAGGTGTCTCTGCCCACGACAGGGGGTTGGAACTGGATGGGCTTGAAGGTTCCCCTCCAACCCAACCCATTCCATGAATCTATGAGGCTGTGGAGTCTACTCTGGTGTCACCCCAAACCCACCTGGGTGTGTTCCTGAGTGACCTGCCCTAGGTGGTCCTGGTCTGGCAGAGGCTTGGATGATCTTTGGAGGTCCCTTCCAAGCCCTGACGTCCTGTGATTCTGCTGTGCCATAGGAACGTGGCCACAGCCAGCAGGACCCTGGACACGTCCTGGGCACAGAGGTGCAAGAACAGCCAACAAAGATCTGCGTTTTGCCGGATGCTGCTTTATTGTCTACAAGGCAAGAGAGGAAAGGCAGAAAGGTGGCACTAAAAGCAAAGTCCCACACACCAAGAGGAGGAGTAAGAGCCCCACTAACATCTAAGAGGTAGTGCTACAGATGTCCCACAGCTGAAGGCCAGAAAGAAGAGAGCAGCTGAGTTGGAAAGCTGGAAGAAGATGCTGAGGAGTTCACTCCACATCAGCCGCGGCAGAGGCGATCGAGCAGGTTCTCGGCTCTGCTGCTTCTCCCTGCCGAGCCGCGGAGGTGGAGGAGCAGTCCCGGGCGGCTCAGCAGCTCTTCTTGATGCAGCACTTCTGGATGGGGATGCAGCACTGCTGGATGGGGATGCAGCACTTCCTGGCGGGAGCGCAGCAGGGTGCGGGGCTGCAGCACAGCACCAGAGGCTTCTTCTTCACCACGCAGGAGCAGCAGGAGAGGCAGCCGCAGCAGCAGGGCTGGCAGCAAACGGACTTCTGGCACACCTTGGTGCAGCAGACGGGCGGTGGGCACGGGACGCAGCACTGCTGGCACGGGTCACAGCAGGGCTTCTGGCACGGGTCACAGCACTGCTGGCATGGGTCACAGCAGACAGTTTGGCATGGGTCACAGCAGGGCTTCTGGCACGGGTCACAGCACTGCTGGCATGGGTCACAGCAGACAGTTTGGCATGGGTCACAGCAGGGCTTCTGGCAGGGGTCACAGCAGACAGTCTGGCATGGGTCACAGCAGGGCTTCTGGCATGGGTCACAGCAGACAGACTGGCATGGGTCACAGCAGGGCTTCTGGCAGGGGTCACAGCAGACAGTCTGGCATGGGTCACAGCAGGGCTTCTGGCAGGGGTCACAGCAGACAGTCTGGCATGGGTCACAGCAGGGCTTCTGGCATGGGTCACAGCAGACAGACTGGCATGGGTCACAGCAGGGCTTCTGGCATGGGTCACAGCAGGGCTTCTGGCAGGGGTCACAGCACACAGTCTGGCACGGGTCACAGCAGGGCTTCTGGCATGGGTCACAGCAGACAGACTGGCATGGATCACAGCAGGGCTTCTGGCATGGATCACAGCAGGGCTTCTGGCATGGGTCACAGCAGACGGTCTGGCATGGGTCACAGCAAGGCTTCTGGCATGGGTCACAGCACACAGTCTGGCATGGGTCACAGCAAGGCTTCTGGCATGGGTCACAGCAGACAGTCTGGCATGGGTCACAGCAAGGCTTCTGGCAGGGGTCACAGCAGACCTTCTGGCACGGGTCGCAGCAGCAGGACTGCTGGCAGGGGCTGCAGCAGACACTCTTCTGGCAGGGGCTGCAGCAGACGGTTTTGGTCTTCACGACGGAGCAGCATCCTGTGGAGCAGCAGGCAGCAGAGCACATGGTGGTGAGGGGAGCTGGAGGTGGGATAGAGACAGGACCTGGAACAGAAGGCAGCTCAGACACAAATCACAGAATCATAGGAACAGGTTGCTCAAGGCCTCATCCTACCACAGGCTTGGGCAATCTCTTGCTCTGAGCACCCAGGGTGGGTTTGGCTTGGCACACAAATCATGGAACTGTTCTGGTTGGAGAAGACCTCTGAGAGCACCAAGTCCAACCAGTATCTCACTCTGGTTCAGGCTAAACCATAGCTCTCAGCACCACTTCTCAGCCACCTCCTGGGGAGCCTGGACCAGTGGTTGCTGAGAACCCTTTTACAACAAGTGTTGGATCAACAGGCCAGGAAAAATTTGATTTCAGAGCTGTAGATGATGGAATCATGGAACCAGAGCCAGAGAGTCATGGAACCAGAGAGCTGTAGAACCGTGGAATCAGAGAACTGTGGAGTCACAGAACCATAAATGAGAGAATCAGAGCCATGAAAGCACAGAGCCATGGACCCATGGAGTCAGAGAGCCATGGAAGAGAAAATCAGAGCCATGGAAGCACAGAGCCATGGACCCATGGAGTCAGAGAGCCATGGGAAGAGAGAATCAGAGCCATGGAAGCACAGAAGCAGAAAGCTGCAGCAGCCTAGAACCAAAGAATCACGAAATCAGGGAACTCTCTGGGCTGGAGGAAACCAAACACCATTGAGTCCAACCCCTGCAAAGGTCAGAGCCAAAGGCAGGTCTCTGCTCTTCGCTTGGCCAGGCCCCAGGAGAAGCCTTGACCCAGCTGCCACTCACCTTGCTGGTGGAGCAGAGAAGCTGAGTGAGGAGCAGAGGGCCAGGGACAGCTTTTATGTCCCTCGGAGCTGCGCTGCCGGATGTGAGTCCCCCAGAGCCGTTCCTGCCCCACGCACTAAGCCTATACTTATCTGCTGAATCTGCCTGGCCTCTGTCACTGCTGCTGACCAAGCCTCAATTTTGTGGCTTTCATCAATTTGTTTGGCAGATTTTTGACAATTTTTTAATGTCAACTTAATTGTACTGCTGCCTCTCGGGCACCTCTCTGCCTCTTGGCCTCAGGCAGGCTGTCAGCAGGAGATGTGGGGTGGCTGGTCCAGGGTGCTTCATCAGTGAGGCCATCCTGATCAGGAGTGGGCAGCAGTGGATTCCAGACCTCAGCTGCTCCTCAGTGGGATGTTTCTAATGGAATTCCAGGAAGGGCAATTCATGGAATCACAGAATGGCAGGGGCTGGGGGGGCCTCCAGAGTTCCATCTCATCCAGCTCCCCTGCCTGGAGCAGATTCACCTGGAGCAGGTGGCAAAAGGTTGTCCAGGTAGGCTGTGAAAGTCTTTGGAGGTGGAGACTCCAGCACTGCTCTGGGCACCTGTGGTGCTAGGCTTGATGGGGCAAACAGGGCTTGTCCATGCTGGCTTGCCCAGACATGTTCCCCTCTTCTCCTGCTCCTCTTGTGCTGGGGGAGGCAGCCATTGAGGGGGGGGGGGGGGTGTGTGAAAGCCCTGGCAAAGTGCCATTCCCATTGGCTAATCTATGTCCAGGGCCCCACTAGTCATGGGCTGGATATTGATAAAAGGGATAAGCAGGTAGCACAGGGCTGCTGTCTCATTTTGCATCCTGATTTGCCTGGAGAGCTTACCAGGAGCAGGCTCCAAAGGCCTTGCAGAGCCTCAGCATGGCATGGTGCTGAGACTGCACATCCAAGGCCTCCTGCCTGCACCTGAGAGCCTCCTGCCAGGAGGAGAAGTCCTGGCGGTGCACAGATCGTCCAGAGCAGCAGGAGGCAAGGCCAGAGGTTGTCTGCCTCTGTTCCCCAGCAGCCTGGGGAGGATCAAGATAACTCTGTGAGCAAACACTTAGAGCCTCTCCCAGCACAATATTTGTGTTTGCCACTCTATGAAATAAGTGATTTAGCTGTGCCTGTGCCCTGCCTGTGTCAGTTTCCAACCTGGGCGGTTCTGAGCCCCTGGGTAAGTTTCTGGTGAGCTGTAAAGCTAAGGAACAGCCTCACAGCTCTTAGCAATCACCTCCTGGCCAGCAACCTAAACACAGATTGCCAATTGTGCATCATCCCTCACAGCCCCTTCTCAGGGCTCTGTTCCAGAGCTGTGCAGAAATGGGGGAGCCTGAGGTCTTTCTTTAGGGGTCTCTGCCCACCAGGTGGGCAAATGCATCACAGAAAATTCCTGAGACCCCATCCCTGCTGCCTCATCACATCCCCTAAGGAATGCTGGGATTTAAGGAGTCACTCCTGTACTCAGTTCCCTGTGGAAGTGTTTACCTCCAGCTCTGGAGATGCTGAGGGGCCTGGGGCAGGTCTGTGAGGAGCAAAGGCTGAGGGCCTTGGGGCTGAGAGCCTGGAAAAGAGCAGCCCCAGAGGGGATCTGCTCAGTGCTAAGCAAGGAATTTTAGGCACCAAGGACTTGTGCAGACGCATGGTGGGAATCTGGGGCAGACTTTGGGGTCGGACCTGGGTCCAAGTATTTCTTTCTTTCTTTCTTTCTTTCTTTCTTTCTTTCTTTCTTTCTTTCTTTCTTTCTTTCTTTCTTTCTTTCTTTCTTTCTTTCTTTCTTTCTTTCTTTCTTTCTTTCTTTCTTTCTTTCTTTCTTTCTTTCTTTCTTTCTTTCTTTCTTTCTTTCTTTCTTTCCTTCCTTCCTTCCTTCCTTCCTTCCTTCCTTCCTTCCTTCCTTCCTTCCTTCCTTCCTTCCTTCCTTCCTTCCTTCCTTCCTTCCTTCCTTCCTTCCTTCCTTCCTTCCTTCCTTCCTTCCTTCCTTCCTTCCTTCCTTCCTTCCTTCCTTCCTTCCTTCCTTCCTTCCTTCCTTCCTTCCTTCCTTCCTTCCTTCCTTCCTTCCTTCCTTCCTTCCTTCCTTCCTTCCTTCCTTCCTTCCTTCCTTCCTTCCTTCCTTCCTTCCTTCCTTCCTTCCTTCCTTCCTTCCTTCCTTCCTTCCTTCCTTCCTTCCTTCCTTCCTTCCTTCCTTCCTTCCTTCCTTCCTTCCTTCCTTCCTTCCTTCCTTCCTTCCTTCCTTCCTTCCTTCCTTCCTTCCTTCCTTCTTTCTTTCTTTCTTTCTTTCTTTCTTTCTTTCTTTCTTTCTTTCTTTCTTTCTTTCCTCTCCACTTCCTTTTGGACATTTTGAAATTAAATCAAAGCACAAAACTTTCTGGAATTCTGCCCCATCCTGCCTCTGCTTGGTGCAACTTGATCTGCAAAATTCCTGCTCCATGCTTCCCAGAGGTGCCCTCGAGGAACGGCAAAGCCTCCTACGGATGTTGTTCCTGGAGCTGCTCCATGCTCAGGCCTCCGTCACCCCTTGGCAGTCATTAGCTGCTGTCAATGATTGTGTTGTAATTATTCACTAATGATGCTGATACTCATTTGATGGGAGGCCTGGAGGCCTCCCGTGGTGCCATCAGCATCTTTGGGATTTCAGACTAGAGGAACATCCTTGGAAAAATGAACGCTTCAGGCAGGGGAACCCACGGGACCCAGCGCCGGGGCTGACCTGGTCCAATGCCTCAGCCCTGAGGTCACCCCAGGCTGCTGCTTCTGCTGCAGGGCTGGGCAGCTGGGGGAACAGAGCACTGCAGACCCCTGCCCACCCTCCAGCTGCCCTGGAGGTGCCCTGGTTGTGTGGAGCTGGGGGAGGGAAGGTTCAGGCTGTTCGTGCCAGTCCAAGGCTCTCAGCCCCAGGGCTGTCAGCCTTTGCTGAGCTGCTCCAAGCCCCTCAGCACCTTCCCAGCCTCCCCTGGACTCCCTCCAGCAGCTCCCAGTCCCATTTGAGTTTTCTTCTCTCTCTCCATTCTGTTTTTGTCAGGTAGTTGCTGGCTTTATCGGGCTGACCCCAGCCCAGTCCCACCCCGAGCAGTCCCAGGACCATGAGGTCAGCACTTCTCCAGCTGAGCTCTTGCCAAGGTCAATCCCTGCCCACTAGCACCTGGGCAGCCCTGCCTGCTGAGTTTGGCTTCTGGGACCAGGTCACTAATTAGGATCTAATGAGTTGATTAGTGATAGATATTTGCTGAGGAGAAGGCTCCCAGGTGACCTCATTGTGACCTTTCAGTATCTGAAGGGGGCTACAAAAAAGCTGGGGAGGGACTTTTTAGGCTGTCAGGCAGTGATAGAACTGGGGAGGATGGAACCAAGCTGGAAATGAGGAGCGCCAGACTGGAGGTGAAGAAGTTCTTCAGCAGGAGGGTGGTGAGAGCCTGGCAGGGGCTGCCCAGGGGGGTGGTGGAAGCCTCATCCCTGCGTTCCACGACAGGTGTTTCAGGCCAGGCTGGATGAGGCTGTGGGCAGCCTGATCTGGTGTGAGGTGCCCCTGCCATGGCAGGGGGATTGGAACTGGGTGGTCCTTGTGGTCCGTTCCAACCCTGACTGATTCTGTGACAATAAAAGAGGCTCAGGGCTGCCTGGGAGATGGCCAGGAGGGGAATTCTGAGCCTGCAGAGAAACTACAGGGGACTGGGAACAGGAGAGTCCTGGAGGGCATCCTGGGCAGTGAGTTAAGGCAAAGAAGGGGTCAGAATGGGGCAGGTTTCTGTGTGGCTTGTCCAGGTTTGGTGCATTGCTGTCTGGGGAGCTCGTGGAGTCTCCTTCTCTGGTGGCTTTCAAAGCCCACCTGGATGTGTTCCTGTGCAACCTGATCTAACAGAGAGCTTGGACCTTGATGATCCCCAGAGGTCTCTTCCAGCCCCTGTCACCTGTGATTGCTTCTCTTCTGTCCCCCTGAGTCCAAACCCACTGCTGTTGCTGGAGCTGGGTGTGAGCATCAGGGATGTCTAAAGCCACTTAAGTCTTCCCAGGGAGGGTGGTGAGACCCTGGAAGAGGTTGCCTTGGCAGGTGGTGGGTGGTGCCCCCAACCCAATCTATGAATGGAACTGAGGGAATGGAGAGGAATTGGATAAAATTGATGGAATAGGATGGAAAGGGAAAGCTTTGTTCCTGTTCCCCAGCTCACGACCAGTTCAGAGCCTTTGTGCCTTTTGTGGGGATGGGAGAAAGGAGAGGGAAGAAACTTTGTGGTTAGTCACAGAGGGCTGGAGGCCTGGGCAGCAAGGGAAAGGGAGCTCGAAGGCAAACCCTCTCCTGCCAGAAAACCTGAGTGACTCAGTGCCCAGCGGCAGCAGGTGAAGAGTCGAGGAGGGAAAGGGTTGGTGGTGGCTGCCAAGGGTCTGCTAGGGGTGAGCCAGCTCCCAGCGCTGGCAGAGAGCTGGGCATGGCTGAGGGATTCATTAGCAGCTCTCTGCAGCCTGCCTGCAGCTTTCCCTTGCAGCAAGTTCCTGCAGGGTGACACTTTCCCTGTGACCCACAGCTCACTAATTCCAGAGCCCTCTGCCCAGCTGATCATGCCCCGGGCACCCGCAGTGCCCAGCTCATCCAGCCCATTTCCCACCCATTTCCCAGCCCTGGCAGGGCTGAATCACCTGGGGAAGGCTTCTCTGCTTCCACACTGTTGGCAGGGATTTCCCTGGGGCAGCCCCGGGCAGGCTCCAGGACTGACTTTGTTTTGTGACCCAGGGGAGGATCACAGCTGCAGCAAAAATGTGAGCACAGAGGTCAGGCCTCCGGGGTGGGGTGGGGAACGAACCTCTTCTGCACCTGCTGAGCTCACTGCAGTGTTCAGTGGCTCCAGGAAGCCACCCAAAGTGTTCCTCCTGCCCTCTGCCTGCACTGCAGAGTGCCTGGCATCACTGCTGAGTGCTGTGGGCATCTCCCTTGGCTTACACCTTGCTGTACCTCCTACTTCGGCGAGGCTTTAAACCCTGAGAGCCAACAGATGCCACCTGGCAAAGAGCTGTGCTGGTGACCAAAAACCGTCTGGAGATGCCAGGCAGTTGAAGGAGAAGTTTTATTGTCTTGCTGGAGAATGAAGGAGCAAAGCAAGCAAGAAAACTGTCTCCAGCAGGCAGCAAGCTTTGTGTTGGCAGGGAGAAGACAACCAGCTCAGAGCTGGTTGAACCCAGGCTTCACCCTCACACCGCGAGGGGAAGTGGAGCTTGGCAGAGAAGTGGTACAGCTGGCAAGGAGCAGAGCGCAGGGCTCTGGGGGAGGAGTGGGGTGGTGGGTCCAGGCCTGGGGCTGGATCCTGCTCCTAGTACTTGGGGCAGGTTGGTGGCAGCTTGCAGATGTTCTTGGTGTACTGGGGGCAGTAGGGCTGCACGGGGGGGCAGTAGGGCTGCACGGGGGGGCAGTAGCGCTGCACCGGAGGGCAGTAGGGCTGCACCGGAGGGCAGCACGGTGTCACATAGCTGAACTTCTGCACAGGCTGCCTCTGGATGCTGTAGTGGCAGGAGGGCCCCGAGCTGTGGCAGGAGGAGTAGGATCCGTGGCAGGAGGAGCGGGATCTGTGGCAGGAGGAGTCGTAGTCATGGCAGGACCCCCGGGAGCACATCTTGCTGGAGTGGTGACAAAGCTGCCAGGGGCAAGAGATCCACCCGGTGAGAGCAGCCCCAGATGCACTTCCCAGATCCCCTCCTCTTCTGCCACCAACATTTCCCTGGGGATCCCCAGCCTGCTGCTGCCCAACCCAGCCCAAGCTCAGCCCTGAACCTGCCTCGTCTGCAGGGTTTGCTCTGCCAGCTGTGCTGTGGAGCTGCAAGGTGGCACCAGGAGCCCCATGAGTCACTCCCAAGCCTATCCTCCTTGGGAAGCAACATGGAGCTGGTGCCACCTGAGAACCCCTTTGTATGCCTTTGCTGCACCTTCTCCCGTGGTCCCCACCCCTTCACCCACCAGACCTGGGTGCTCAGGGCCTCGTCCAGCCTGGCCTTGAGCACCCCCAGGCAGGAGCCAGCCACAGCCTCCCTGGGCAGCCTGTGCCAGGCTCTTCCCACCCTGGCACTGAAGAACTTCTTCCTCAGCTTCAGTCTAACCCTGCTCTGCCTCAGCTCCAAACCATTCCCCCATGGCCTGGCTCAGACCCCCTCTTGCAAAGTCTCTCTGCAGCCTTCCCACAGGATTCCTTCAGGCTCTGGCAGCAGCTCTGAGGTCCCCCTGGAGCCTTCTCCTCTCCAGGCTGCACACCCCCACCTCCCTCAGCCTGTGCTCAGAGCAGAGCTGCTCCAGCCCTTGGCTCATCTTCGTGGCCTCCTCTGGCCTCGCTCCAGCAGCTCTGTGCCCTCCTCCTGCTGGGGACAGCAGAGCTGGAGGCAGTGCTGCAGGTGGGGTCTGAGCAGAGCAGAGCCCTGGGTCTGCCTCCCAGCAGGTCCATCCCAACCCCTCACGGAGCTTCCCTCCCGGCACCACCAGCAGTGTGCTGTTGCCTTACCCTCTTCAGCGGCAGGCAGAAGGTCTGGAGGCGAAGGAGAGCGACTGAGGAGCTCAGGGCTGAGTGATCTCTTATATGGCTGCGGGAGGCTGTGGGCTGTGAGGCACCTCCCTGACGTCTCATTATGCCCCTGTCAGTCCTGCTGCTGGCTTCCTCTCTGCCACGCCGTGTTCCATCCCATCTAATTCCCGGGGTTTTGGGGGCGTTTCTTGCCTGTTTCCTGCCCCTGACACTAATCTGCTCTTAATTAGCTGCCAATGGGCACCTGGGTTGCATCAGTGGCAGCAGGGCCCTGGCGGCTCAGAAGTGCTGACTGCTGGGGC